>NC_089592.1:53235473-53513360 GCF_019320115.1 Miscanthus floridulus | reverse complement strand
GCCTCGAGGACCTCCTGTTTTCCCTGGCGACCCTTTTTCTTTTTCCTAGGGAGGTGGGGAGCCAAGGTCTCAGGGACCTCGTCCCTCTACTTCCCCTTGGTGTCGCCGTTGGGGAAGATGGCCCCCATGGCCTCTTCGCCCGAGACGAAGTTGGTGGCGATGTCGAGGAGCACGATAGCTAAGGTCAGAATGTTCCGGCCTAACTCTCGGACCAAGTCTCGGCAGGTGGTGCCGGAGAGGAAAGCCTGGACAATTTCTGAGTCACCGACGCTGGGCAACTCGGTGCACTGTTTGGAGAAGCACCGGATGAAGTCTCAGAGAGACTCATCTGGCTTCTAGTGACAACTCTTGAGGTCTCAGGAGTTATCGAGGCGCATGTATGTGCCCTGGAAATTCCCGATGAAGACCCTGACCAAGTCGCGCCAGTGGTGGATCTACGAGGGAGAGAGGTGTTCGAGCCAAGCTTGCGCTGAGTCTGCCAGGAACAGCGGGAGGTTACAGATGATGAGTAGGTCATCGTCCGCGCCGCCTAGCTGACAAGCCAGGCGGTAATCGGCTAGCCAAAGTTCGGGATTGGTCTTGCTGCTATACTTCGTGAGGTTGGCCGGTTGCTGAAATTGGGCAGGGAAATGAGCAACGCGGATGGCCCTGCTAAAGACTTGAGGGCCAGGCGGTTCAGGATAAGGACTGTGGTCCTCCCCACTATCATAGCGGCCACCTCGGTGTGGATGGTAGCCTCGAGCAGGGCCCTCATTATCGAGGCGTCGTCGCCTGCTGACCACCTCATGGTCACCCTACGCCTCACGTCGGTTGCTAAGGCAGTCATGCAGCAAGGGGACCCTATTGGCTGTCGTTGCCTGAGTGGGCTCGAGACGAACCGAGGCATCTCTATTCTACCGGAGCAATGCCGCGGGTAGTTCCGAGGCACCCCCGTGCCACCGAGAGGCGGAGCTCTTGGCCTGCTACACCATGGCGGTCTCGAGGAGGTCCCAGAGCTCACCATGGACCCATCGCCCGGTCATGGTGGAGGGCTCAGGCATCGCTCGAAGAAGCATCGCTGCTGCCGCGATGTTCTAGCTAGTGTGATTGACGTCGCGAACCCTCCACCGGGCTGCTCTGACCTCGCCATGACCTCGCTGCTCTTGCTCGAGAGTGTCTCGGAGCTGCTGCAGGAGGAGTCGGTCTTGTTCGACCTTGGCCTGAAGCTCCCGGAGCTGCTCCAGGTCCGGTTGTCGAAGTTCCTCGGGGGCTAGGCCCTCGTTGCGCTCTGCACAGGGCTCAACGCGTGGAGGTGCAGCGCCGCCCACCCTTTCGAGTGGTGGGGAGCGAAAACCTACCCCTTTGTCCTCATCGCCCGTGCTCAGCATCTCGAGCCCGATGTGGAAGCACTCACGGGTGGGGTCGTAAGCGTCTTCATCATCGGAGTCGGAATAGCCGAAGCAGTGGTCGCTCGCGGCCAGGAAATGGCGCATGGTTTTAGGGTCGCAGAGCCCGGAGAAGTCCGCTCCGGCCCACGCCTCATCCTCCTCCGAGGAGTCAGCGTGGGTGTGGGTCGAGGTTATGGCATCGAGGGCAAGGGTGAAGCGTTGGTGGTGTCCCGAGGGCTCCACGTGAGCAGAAGCATAGGCATAAGCATAGGAGGCGGCGGCATTTCTCAACCCAAAGGGGTACGGGGATGGTGCCATCGCCGAGTTCTGCTCTGCCGGAGTTGGCTCCTCAGGAGGTGGTGGGGCAGAGCTTGATGACGGGGCATCGCCGCACTTCACCGGCGTCTTTTCCTTGTCTAGGCTCAGGCTAGATAGGTCCCCAACCAGGGACCTTGTGCCAACAGCTAGGCATGGGATACCGGTGGAGCGTGGCACATCGTCCTAGGTTTGTGCAGTGTCGAGGTGGTCCCGCCTGTGTCGCGCTGGGCGAGCGTGACGAGAGCAGCCGCCCGAGCGCTGCCTATGCCTGGGCTGCTGGTGCGTGGTGTCATCGTCGGTCGGTGGGGCTCGGGATATGAGGAGTACCATGTCGTACTTATGCCCTAGAGACATGAACTCTAGGCTCCCAAACCAGATCACTGTGCCGAGACGCAGTGATCGTACGGGGTCTGCCATCCAAAACTTGTTGGGATGACGAAGCTAACACGCAGCGTGCCCCTACCTAGCGCGCCAACTGTTGGTGTTTTGGACCGACGAGCCCTCAACCAACTAGTAAATTTATGCTGCGTGTTCCCAATCCTAGATGGTGATGCAAAGAGACACAAGGTTTATACTGGTTCGGGCCATAGGTGCCCTACGTCTAGTCTGAGAGATCGATGTTGTATTCCTTGCACCGAGGTGCTCGTACTAGGGGCTTACAACCAGGGTGAGAGAGGGAGCTAGTCCCAGGTCTCTACGTGGAGCGGGGTGAATTGCTTGAGATGTTGATCTCAAGTAGCGAGGAAGTGAGTGTGTTTGTCTGAGCACCTATGCGTGAGTTTGTGAACTCAGTCTATCTCATGAGCCCGTGCGAGCGTGCCTGTTAGCCTAAACCTCTGCCCCTAGAAACGGCCCCGGTGCCTCCCTTTTATAGTTGAAGGGGGGACAGGGGTGATACATGGGGTTGCTATGTAGCGTCATGCGAACAGAGGCAACATGTCCGAGCCCTGTAACTAGTTACTGTGGCGGCATGGTCGATGGAGTGGTTCTGCCCTTGAAGCGCTGGAGCAACATGCCGGTCACATCCGATCCTATGCGACGTGGGAGCTCCAGTGATAGCACGTCGGGCCTGGCGGGCGACGTGTCGGTCGCTGTGCGTTGATAGTATGAAGTGCCGAGGCCGAGCCACCATGGGGGCTCGGCGGGCGTGGGTCCCGAGGTTGCCGAGACCCTGAAGTGGATTGCCGAGGCTTGGAGGGAGCAGTTGGGCATGTACACTGATTCCAAGGCTATAGTGTCCTGGACTTGACTCCCCGCATCGCGTTGTTCCTAGAGCAGGGGTTAGGTAGCATAGTGTAGTGTGGGTGCCGGTCGTGGGTGCAGTGCCGAGCATAGCGACCGGTAATAGCTGCCCTGTCCTGTCCTGGACGGTATGGTGCTAATACGACTTCCTGTCTTGTCGGCTACTCCGCCGTGTCGGGCCGTCGTCCGGCTGATATCGCGGGGGCGGTTGGTCGCATTAATTGGACGCAACGCTCTGTTTGGGACACCGGTAGAGGCGGAGGTGATGGGTTATTGCTGACTCGGCCTCGAGCAAGGCGGAGAATCAGCATTTTGTTCGAGGCTTTACGCGCGGGGCCTCGGGCGAGATGGAGAATCGATTCCTTGTCCGAGGCCTTTCGTGCGAGGCCTCGAGCGAGGCGGAGATTTGGTAGGCCATCCGAGGCCTTTTTGTGCGAGGCCTCGGGCGAGGCGGAGAGCCGGTGGCCTCGAACAAGGTCGGGGGGTTAGCCAATGGTTTGTCTTTTGGCTTTGATTTTGATGGGGTCTAAGCGATTTTTTCGGTATACGCTTAGGGGACCCCGTTTTATGGTACTCGACAAAATGAATTAAGCTTTCCTATTTTAATCCCTATCTTCCTTTAAGCTCGTTCATATGGGGTGATGTCTCTATGCTAGAGACCCTAGAGGAGAAATCTCTGCGTGTGTTGTTCTCATGTTGGCCCTGGTAGCGTCATTTGTAGAGAACCCTATGTACATAGAGAAGTATTCCCTTTGGGTGGAACTACATGGGGAGACGATAGAGTCTGAGTCCTGCTTGTGCATGGCTAGGTATAGCGGGGGAGAAGAGCGAGTTAGCTTGGTTCTGAAGCGAGCTAGTGATGCATATAGTGAGTACCGAGTAGGACTGACACGAGCATAATCGCAAGACTGGCTGAAGCTTTGGTCTCACCAGCCTACAAAATATCCTAAGAATTACACGCATACCCATAATCCATATATACCTAATCACACATCCACCATCCACCACAAGTGCTCTGCATAGTGCTTGCATAGTGAGGAGAGTTTGGGTGCCTAAGCCACTCTCTGGTGAGTGCTCATGCACTGTTCATATTCTGAATTTGAATAGTAGCGAGTATTTTGAATAGTTCCACGAATTTGAAGAGTAACCATTGAATTTAAATAGTACTATGAATAGTAACTCAAGAATTTTAAATTTGAATTTTGAATTCGAGTTTGTTGCAGCAGTTTCCAATGTAATTGACCCCCTATAAAGTGGTATCGGAGCTTGGTTGTAAAAATTAGAATTTAAGGGATTTACTAAAATCTAGTGAAGATTGAAAACCTACATTATTTAATTTTAGAAGTTAATATAAGTAAGTTTGTCAATATAGCCTCAGTTAAATACTTTACTTATAACGAAAATTCTAGATAGCAAGATCCAATATTATAAACAAAAATTAAGTAAAATACCTAAAGAATATAATACCTCCATGTTATGTGAATGGCCTGCAATCCGAGAGAAAGAAGTATATTTTATTAGAAAATTGGCTAAACTAAAAATGATAAGGAAAAATATAAAACCAAAGAAGTTGTGTAGAAAAATAATTATACTATAACTGAAGAAAAGCAGTGAGAAATTAATGGAAAGATTTTATTAGAAAGTTATAAAGAAGAAGAAAATAATGCCCGGAGTTACCAAGATTTTACAGACTCTTTAGATGATGAAGAGTTATGCAACCTAGATAATGCAATGGAAGGATTAGATATAATATCTGAAAATATTAATAGTTCAATAGAAACAAAAAATAGAATTAATGAATTAAGAAAACTGTGAGCACAATTGGATAAAAGGAAGAGGTGATTATAATATAAAATATTCTTTCTGCATATATTATCCCAGTCAGGAAAATAGATTCACATGCAGCATATGTTTAAAGCAAGCATGTTCCTCATGTTTAAGAACTAATAACAAAAAATAAAGACAAGAAGTAGAACTAGAAGCATAAGATAAAATATTAGTAAGTAGAGTTAGAAATTTAGAGAATAGAATAAATAGCTTAGAAGCAGAATTAGAAGAGCTAAAGAGTAAAATAGAACTCAATGAAATAAATAAGATTGAAGAAAATGTTAGAGGCATTACCAAGTTAAAGGATCAAGCAATATTAAATAGAAAAATGATAAAGCTATACAATTAAAAGATGCCATAATAAACTTTGGTAGCAAATATACAGTTAGATTACCATTTAAAGAAATTATAGGAATAAGAGTACCCATAAATGTAAAATTAACACATAACATCACTTATAAAATATTAGCATTAGTAGATACATGTTGTACAAAAAATATTATACATGATAAATATTTCGCAAAATGCCCAGAAATAGTTCATATAATAGATCAAGATAAAGTAGAAATATCTATTGATATGTCTGGAATGAAAAAGGTTCATAATCAACTAGCTTATGATGTTGAGGTACAAATAAATAATACAAAATATATAATGGATAAAATTACAATAAGAGACCTATCTATGATACATGATGACAAGATATTAGGATTAAGATTTTTACAATTCTCTTTATAAACAACAATCATACATGAGCAAGGAATAACATTTATTTCTTATCAAGACAACATTCCATATATAACAGAAGTACGAAAGGCTATAAATTCTAATCTAGGAAAGACCAATCTAGAACTCCAAGGATCTGATGAAAATGTCCCTGATAATTATATAGATGAAGAGCTAGGTGAAAATATAGAAGAATTTCATATAACAAACTCATGTATAGAATGTATCAGTCTACAATCATTAGCACCAAATTGGTATCGAGATATAAAATCTAAAAAGGATATAGATAAAATTGTAAGATGATTGAAAGATATTCAAATAATCAGAGAAATACCAATGAAATATTGCGATAAAAATGGTATAGTATGTAAGATTCACATAATAAATTCTGACTATATAATCAAGACAAGTCCTATAGAAGCAACACCTAAAGACATAAAAGAATCTAAGATGCATATCGAAGAATTAATAAAATTAGGAGCTATAAGAGAAAGCCGAAGTCCGCATAGATCAGTTGCATTTATAGTTAGAAATCATATTGAAATAGCTAGAGGAAAGTCAAGAATGGTTATTAATTATAAAATACTAAATGATAATACCATGGATGATGGTTATAATAACCCAAATAAGCAAGAATGGATAAACAGAATACAAGGAAGTAAATATTTCTCAAAATTTGATTTAAAAGTTGGGTTTTGGCAAGTAAAAATGGCAGAAGAATCAATAGAATGGACTGCTTTCACATGTCTTCATGGTCATTTTGAATGGCTAGTAATGCCCTTAGAATTAAAAAATGCCCCTGCTTTATTTCAAAGAAAAATACAAAATATTTTTAATGAAAATCAAGAATTCATATTAGTTTATATTAACTGACTTATTAGTTTTCTCAAAATCCTACAAAGAGCATATAGCTCATTTGGAAACGTTCTTTAGAAAGGTAGAACATCATGGGTTAATATTGTCTAAAAGGAAAATGGAGATATGTAATGAAAAGATAATTTTTTAGTAATGAAATAGGAGATGGAAAAATCTATTTACAGGATCATATTGCAAAGAAAATCTTACAATTTTCAGATGTCACGAATGATAAGAAAATCCTACATCAATTTTTAGCAATAGTAAATTATGCAAGAAATTATATTGAAATTTTAGCTAAGCTAGTTGGTCCATTGTTTGCAAAATTAAGAAAAAATAGACAAAAATATTTTAACTCTGAAGATATAAAGTTAATAAGAACTATTAAAGAAAAGGTCAAGGATTTTAAACCCCTAGATTTACCTTTAGACGATAATTATTTCATTATAGAGATAGATGCATCTGAGTTAGGATGGGGAGCGATACTAAAATAGAAACCACACAATTATTCACCAAAATCAGAAGAAAAAACTTGTAGATACGCTTTAGGAAAATACAAGCTAAAATCAATAAACAATACGGATTGAGAAATTTTAGCTATCATTAATGCAATAAATTAATCCAAGAATCTAAGGCCAGAGAGGTGTTGAAAAGGATGAAAAGAGGTAAGGCGATGAAACCAGATGGTATCCCAATCGAGGTGTGGAGATGCCTTGGAGACATAGCTATAGTATGGCTAACCAAGCTGTTCAACCATATTTTTTGATTGAACAAGATGCCTGATGAGTGGAGGAGAAGTATATTGGTACCGATCTACAAGAATAACGGAGATATTTAAAGTTGTACTAATTACCGGGGAATTAAGTTAATGAGCCATACTATGAAGCTATGGGAGAGAGTTATCGAGCATCGCTTGAGAGCAATAACGTGGGTCTCTATGAACCAATTTGATTTTATGCCCGGAAGGTCAACCATGGAAGCCATTTTCTTAATAAGACAAGTTATGGAGCGGTATATGGAGAAGAAGAAGGACATACACATGGTTTTTATTGACTTAGATAAGGCTTATGATAAAATATTAAGGAATGTTATGTGGTGGGCTTTGGACAAATATAAAGTCCCAATGAAATACGTCGGGCTCATTAAGGACACGTACAATAATGTTGTGACTAGAGTTTGAACAAGTGATGGAGACACGGATAACTTCCTGATTAGGATAAGACTACATCAAGGGTCAGCTTTGAGCCCTTATTTGTTTGCTTTAGTGATGGATGAGGTCACAAGGGACATACAAGGGACACCCCTTGGTGTATGCTTTTTGCGGATGATGTAGTGCTAGTTGATGAAAGTCGGACCGGAGTGAATCAGAAACTGAAGTTATGGAAGGAGATTTTGGAGTCCAAAGGTTTTAGACTCAGTAGAACTAAAACTGAGTATATAAGATGTGACTTTGGCACTACTACTCGAAAGGAGAAAGATATTAGTTTGGAAGGTCAAGTAGTGCCTACGAAGGATACCTTTCGATATTTATGATCAATGCTACAAAGAGATGGGGATATTGATAAAGATGTTAGCCATAGAATCAAAGCAGGGTGGATGAAGCGGCGGCAAGCATCTGGTGTCCTATGTGACGAAAGGGTACCACAGAAGCTAAAAGGCAAGTTTTATAGGACGACGATTAAACCTGCTATGTTGTATGGTGTAGAATGTTGACCTACGAAAAGATGACATGTTCAACAGATAAGTGTCACAAAAATGCGTATGTTGTGTTGGATTTACGATCATACAAGAAGGGATCGAGTTCGGAACGATGATATACGTGATAGAGTAGGGGTAGCACCAATTAAAGAAAAGCTTGTCCAACACTAGTTGAGATGGTTTGGACATGTCCAACGGAGACCTCCAGAGGCACCGGTGCGTAGTGTAATCCTAAGCCAGGATAGTAACGTGAAGAGAGGCAGAGGAAGACCAAAGTTGACTTGGATAGAGGCAATAAAAGGAGACTTAAAAGGATGAAATATACCCAAAGACTTAGCCTTAGCTAGGAGTGCTTGGAAGACAGTTATTCACGTGACTGAACCTTGATTGCTTCTGCTGGGTTTCAACTCTAGCCTAACCCAACTTGTTTGGGACTTAAAGGCTTTGTTGTTGTTGTTGTTTTAATGCAATAAATGCTTTTAGATTATATCTGGGATTTAAAGAGTTCACAGTAAGGACAGACTGTGAAGCAATATGCAGATACTACAATAAAGTCAATAGTAAGAAAAGTTCAACTAGGCTATGGGTTCTATTTGAAGATATTATTACCGAAAACGGTTATAAAGTAATATTTAAGCATATAAAAGGTAAATATAATACCTTGCCTAATATATTTTCACGGTCTTCTATTTTGCAGGAATGAAGAAGGGAACAAGCCCTAGTGAGGGAGAATATTTCAGTTTTGGAATTAATAATAAGTTAAGAATTTTCCCACCAAATACTTATAAATTCAAGCCTCGAGACCACATTGTTCTATATGAAATACAAGAATGCATTCTAGACAATTTCTGGTTTCAATATAACAATAAAAGAGAAGATAAAGGTTATATGCTAGCAATATTAAATAGTCTTGCTGAATATTTTTATATGATTAATGGAAACATACAACCAAAAGAACCATCTGGCAATATAGACAAAAAACCATATATGTTATATATAGGGGAAAACACTAGGAATCTATGTATCATATGAAGCAGTTATAGCTCAGTAGATAGAAAAAGAAAAAGATGGAGGAGTGTCTTGGAAAAAAATATTTAGATATTGATCAAGCTCTTTCATATGCAAGAAGTATTCTAGGAGTAAATTATTTCTTAGAGCCAGCAGCCAAAGACTATATCCAGAAATACAGGAAGGCCAAAGAAATAAAACCAATATAGACAGGGCCAAATATAAGAGAAGGGGGACCATCCATACTGCATACATATAAAGTTGTAAAGAAAGAGATAGATCCATTGAAGGAAGAATACGTTGATATAAAGATGAAACAAAAATTAGAGTCAATAACTCTTGAATGGAAGAAAGACATAAAGGAAGAAATCTTACAAGAAATAAGAGGTGAAATAGATGAAAAAATTGAAAATATAACGAAAGACTATGAAGAAAATATTAAGAAAGTTATGAGTTAAAAATGAATATACAGATATCTGATGAATATAATGATGAGATTTTGGATATCTGTGGTCATGGGCAACAACCAGAATATTAGATTTCAATATTATAAAAAATAAAATAAATAAATATATCCAACTACACAAGAAATATATTCCTATATATATAATATTCAGCTACAACAGGTGGCAGCTGCCTACCTGGGTGTGGTAGCTACCCGGCCACCAAAATGTCAAAGCAGCTCTATCTTCATTCTGCACTGGCAGACACTGTCTACTTCAGGATATCACAGGACCACGCCGAGTCGCCAGAACATTTTGGGCGCGCAGGTGAAAGCAAGCGCATGTACGCACAGGCACCCAGCCGATGCCCTCCACCTCAATCCCCGCGAATCTATCTTTTGCGCACAGATAAAAGGAGGTGCATGCATGCACAGACACCCCGCGAGACCCACCATTTTCCTGTCGTACTTAATTTAACGCTGCCAATGAACACTGGAGCCACCACTCGTGGCAGGAAAACGACGGCTCATGCTGTTTCTCTAGATCGGCTTTGCTAGTAAAGTATTCGTTTTTTTTATAATGGCCAACCGATTCATTGATATGGAAAGTTTTTTTTTTTGCGTTATACTATAAATATAATATTAGAAACTTGGGCCTGTTTTGTTCTTGACACAAAAAGCCTAGGCCAATTCATGGTCAGCGCTAAAACGAGGCTTGTCAGTTGATGGTTGGTTAATGACAAGCTAAATTCACTGTGGTGTCAAATCTTGGATAAGAAATGATATTTGGATTGTGTCGACGCAAAAAACATGTTGATGTGTCGAGCACACAGCAAGCCGGAAGGATCTGCTTAGGATGAGCCCGGGGATCTGCTGGGCTTCAACGCAGGGTTAGCCGATCCTACGTATTTCTCCTGAGGCATGCCAGTCAATTTGACCTGCAATTGACAAGAAGAGAAAGTTTATCAGTAATTTAAGGTGGAATATGCCGGTTTTGCGTAGACAGTTCCAAGTGTGCCGCTTCGGGAGCAGCCAGACGGAAAAAATCGACTAAACAACCGATATGCGAAGAAATCGGCTGTTTACGGACTATAAATCTCGTGGGTTATGATTGATTTTATGTTGTCAGGTACAATGCACGCAGATATAGGTTAAATCATCAGCTAGGTAGGTATTACTAATGTAAGACATTGAGCCGATGAATCTAACGAGAAATGATATAGCATGCGAACAAATCGACTGTTTAGTACAAATGGATCTACAAACGTTCTGAATCTAATTTGTTACCATCAACAGTGAGGTTCGACCGGATCGATGGCAGCTATGATGATAATAATAAACCAAAATCGAAGAATTGGTAAAATCATCTATACATTGACAGGCTTTCCAAAAGACACGCCATATGTGTGAACGCTCAAGCAAATCGGCTGAAATAGCCGATTCAGGTGAAAGGGGACTACAACATGTGAACATTGGACTATTTAACATGGACAAACCTATGAACTCATCAGACCTAACATGTTATCTCTAACAGTGGGGTTCGACTGGATCGATGGCAGCCGTGATAAAGACAACAAATCAAACCTTTAAAATACACAGATCTATTTACATTTAACAGAATCATGGAGATACACTGTAGGCGTTAAAGCATAGGCGATCCGCTATTTAGCCGATGCAGGCATAACAAATAGTTAATGTCACGCCTGATCGAGAGCAAATCTACCAACTAGCATCCTCCAATCTAAAGTGCCATCAGTGGGGATCGACCGGATCGTTACAGCTATAATAGCGAACTATAGATCAGATTTAACTAGCTAGCAAACCTTCTCAAGATCATATATGCCTTAACCATGTACTATGCACGATCAAGGTCGAAATAGAATAGCCGATGAAACATAACCCGTCGCTCAGAGTAAGAAACATCATATTGTAACAAGGCAAACGATGGACTAAAAGGATATGAGGCCAATCTAGATCGATCTCGATCGGGCAGATTGATGTTGCTGAAAATTAATAACAATAAGAACGTCAGCAAGATCGGTAACTTAATGAATCTATCCAAAAGACGCCACCCTTAGGTAGAGTCGATAACTTGACCTTGATCTAATTTGAGCTATGGAGGTCGAACTTAACCGATGCAGCCGTACTTGAACTAGAAAAGAGTTGATAACTAGCTTATAATAGAGCTCATAGTGGAGGTCGAACTTAACCGATGCAGCCGTACAATCAGAAGTATAAGCCATGACGGTGCTTACAGACAAGCCAAAGGTTAACCGGACCGATGCCGCCCTGCTTGTTGAAGAACTCACCGAGATCTACACTACTCCTGCTCCTAAGGGTTGGCGTAAATCCAAAAAAAGTAACTTGTATTGATTGATTAGATGTGCTTTTACAATAGTCGGTGTCCAATATTTATACCCAGAGCCTAATCATGAATCCTACTTAAGTACGACTCATTATAATCTTTGGTATAAAAGAAAACATTCCTAACTTAAGATAACTTGGACCCTAATCTTTTCCTTTTTGTAGAGTCCGACATATATTTTCCGACGCCAACCGTAGCTCATTATCGTTATCTGCTAACATCATTCGAAGAGAGCCGATTTCAGTGCCACATCTGAATCAGCTAATACCGATCCTTATGCAATCAATTCCTTGATTGACACGATCTTGGAAGCTTCGAGTTCCCGCGTTCCTCTTCCTAAATTTTGGTGTAAACACATGCCCCCAACTTTGGGATAAAAATGATTTTATTCTAAAATTTCTATTTACCTGTTTACCACGTCGCAACCATTTTATTCTGAGATATACGCGTGATTCCTGACTTCTCGGTCTGAGTTTTATATAATATCCCAACAGTATCTTTTCCAACTTACTCGGCCCATTTGTTTTCCCCTTCTTTTTCGAGCAAATCTTAACAGCCGACGCCGCCATCGCCAAAGCCTCAACCCTAGCAAGTCTTCTATCCTATCAAGCTTTTATTCAAGCAATCTTCCTCAGATTCAAATCTATTTTGGCTGCAATGGCGACCAGTGACCACGTCCATGAGGTATGCTTCCAAGTTCCCGCTTTCCAAGTACCAGCCGCTAACCTGTATTTCCTTTCTTCTCAAATTTATTTAATCTGATTTCTACGAAATGAGAAATGATATCTTGATTCCATCAGCTATTGCTCCCAATGTCTATTTTCTTGGGCCTATGGGTGACCCTGATCCATCTGATTTTATTCGTCAAGAAACCAACCAAATCCCCTTTAAACAATCTGTAGTGGATTTGTCCTCCTGGAACACCAAAACTCCCTTCAGAAACTGGCCCAAAATGCCTAGGGGATGGAGAGACTGGTTTCGTAGGGTATCCGATAAAAAGGCTGAAGATTGGGAGGTTTATGACTTGAATCAATGCTTGACACTCTCGTTGTCTGAGATGGAGCAGAACGATTCACTCCTGATTTCTGCATCTTATTTCTGGTCTAACACCCTGAATGCTTTTATTTTTGGTCACGGCCCAATGACCATCACTTTGGCCAATGTTTGCATGTTGACCGGCCTTAGAATAATAGGATCAATGCAACCTTATTACTTTTTAAGTGCCGGATCCAAGGAATTAGCCAAAATATCAGACTGCACAGGATGAGCAAGCTACATTCTAAACCATGTTGGAGATGGGTCAACAGTTAGCGAAAGAGAATACGTAGCCTTCCTGAACATGTGATTAGAAAGATTCATCTTCTGTGGGTCATCTTGTGGTCCGACTTACAATCATAAGCTCATGGCAGAGCATCTGACAGTAGGCACTGAAATTCCTCTTGGCAAATATCTGTTGGGATCAGCTTACCATTTGATGCAGCAGGTAGCCGCTCAGTTGCTGAAGAATGAAGCAGTGCACACCATCAGCTGCCCTTGGTGGCTAATACAAATGTGGTTAAACTTGTATATGCATAAGATTGTAGAGCCAAATCTTCAGAATTTGAGATTCCCTTCCTCCAACTTTGATGAGGAATACAGAGGTAAAGAAGGAAGAACCCACCAGTGCATGAACTATGATGAAGCTGCATCGACCATAACAATTGCTATCGATGTTGGCCATCTCTTTAAGAGGTTTTATAGAGGGTTTGATGCAGATACCCTGACTTGGCTACCCTACGATGAGGATGAGAACAGTGAGCTGGTCTTCCCATTCAAATTTTGATTTGAATCAGGCTGCTCAGACGAAACGACACCTGCAACCTTCAACTCCTTCATCAAACCTTGTGTTCTTCCAACCAAATTTTATCATGGCTGAGGCAAAATGTCTACAGGTTCCTTCCTTCCAGGCAACCTTCCAACCTATGAGTTTTACAACCCTTCTTTTATAGCTCGTCAGTTTGGTCTTGGTCAACTGCCTCCTCAACTATTCTTCAAGGATATATTGAAGCCAAGAGAGGGTATTAGTGAAGTACTGGAATCCTTCAAAGTCTTCCAACTAGGATCAGATCTTCCTTCCTTTTGCTTGCATGACTGGACAAGAGTCAACTTCTCTTCCAACCTTTTTGACTCTTGGTGGCAAGAATGGCACTCCCATCTCTTCTGTGGGTCGGTCCATCCTAGATGCATAGTTCTAGATGGAGAGTTTGCTTCTGACAGTGAGGTAACTTACCATCCCTTTTTTAGAAAAATTATTCAATGAATTCCCCCACCAATTGTTCTAACAGACCTTTTTAGGACATAGAATTTGATCCCCCAAGCTAGGACAGGAAGGGGCATCCTATATATTATCAGCCACCATGCCCAGTTTTAAAAATAGGATCAGCTGCACCTCCACTAAAGAAGCTGATGAAAACTCATGTTGCCTCCACAATCATAACGTATCAATCTTCAAAGCGCAAGGCGGCCCAAGGGACAACCTAGAAAATCGTTACTGGGAAAAGACTTCATAGAACGAGACCATCGACTGCCCAGGTAAAACAATTACCCCTCATCTCAAAGTGATATTCAACTTCTAATCCCATTCCTTTCTTCACAGTTATCAATCATTGTGTCTCAACCTACTATTGTCATAGGCATTCAAGTCAGCATCAACTAAACCTTTATCGGCCAATCCTCAAAAGGAGCCAATTTCGGTTGAAACAACCGATGCTTCCAAGACATCAGAAGATGTAAGTCCTTCTGTTTCACCCTCTGATGTTGCCAAGGTATTTTATTAAAATTCTCAATTTTTATTCAGTTTTCACCCTTCATCTAACCATTTATCCTACCAGATACTCTCTGAGGAAACACCCATGCAAGAGCAGGAGTTTGATAGTCCACATATTGATAATGATCCTATTGGTGTTGAGAATGATCCTACTGCTGTTGACACTCAGACTGTCGATTCCCAAGTTCAGCACACAACTTATGGTAAGAAAATCATATATCCATTTTATCCTTTTGCAACAATCATGAACTAAAAATCTTCCTTGATGTTTGCAGATACCAATGTTGAGAGTTTAGAGCCGATTCAACCAGATACCATTGGTGCATCATCAGCTGTTTCTTCTTCTTAGATGGAAGCTATCTCAGAGAAGGTACCACATTTACTTCATCATTTATCTTATTATCAACTGATTCAATCCTCCTAACAAGATTTCCTTATATGTAGGCACTTAATCTTCCAGCTCTGAGCTACTCATTCAACCTTGAAGAGTAATGAGACGAAGACGAAATCAGTTCATCAGCCATCTCTTCTAAGGAAGCTTTATTAGAAGAGACTAGAAATCAGCTAAGGGATATATTGCCAATGCTTGAGAAGAATATAGCCGATTTGGTCCAAGATGCAGATTCAATGTAGAGAGTCTCCTTGGCCTTTAAGGATAATTCATCCTTGGTTCTTACCAAGGCCTTGTCATCTTTGTCTATCATCGAAGATCAAGCCCCAAAGGTGAAAAAGGCCTAGAGGAACCTCTCTAACCGTGAAGCTTTATTGGCCAAGAACTCCAATAGGCAAGAGGCCAAAGAGCTGACACAGCTGATCGATTATGGCAGAATTGACTGAGATAACACACTTACGGAGGCGCTCGTCTTCCACTGACACTAAGCACCCCGAAAGCGAGCTACATCAGGCGAGTTTCGTCAGGCACACCCCAAGGGAGAGCCCGAAAGATCCACATTTTTCCCCAAGGATCCAATAATGAGAACAAGTTATAATACTTAATCCATTTCATACATCTAGAGTTCTTAGAAATTCATTATTACATTGCCAAATTCAGAGTGCGGAATATTAAACAGCAGAACAATAATAAACATCTATCGATAATGAACAAGGATCCGTCTATGCCCACTAGAAAAATCCTTCACACTATGGTTACTCCTCAAGTTGAACCTGCAACAGGGGTAAATAAACCCTGAGTACACAATGTACTCGCAAGACTTATCTGACTAGTGGGAATAATTTCCTGACTCCAAGGGATATGCAAAGCTTTATGGTTTGCTGGGTTTCTTTTTATAGAAAGCAATTCTAGTAGTGAATCCATACTTATGTTATTATTAGCAGTCATGATTAATTTATTATCTAGCCATTCTATGTAAGCACCTATTCTACTTTGAAGCAAGTGTTGAGCAATCAGTTCTATTTCATCACCTTTCATCTTTTAGTTCTTACTACGGCTCTAGATTGTAGACAAGCCATACCAAAACACCAGTGATTCACAAATCAATGCCCCCAGCTAGGTACCCTAAAAACACACGCCCCGCTTGTACCCTAGGCACAAGTAGGACCAACCCATCACCCTCCTATTATGGGGTCTAGGTCCCCGTACAAATTTGGACTCCAAGCCCCCGCTCCTAAGTCCCAGACTTAGTGCGGTGCAAGGACCTCCACCATCCCCGCCTCCAATCAGTCGGTCCAGAAAGAGCCGAAACTCATGACAAGAGAGCAACAAGTCCTCCCTGCACCTATACCCAAGTATGTGCTTAGGATAATAAGTCTGTGACTTGCCTAGAACCCAATACAACGGTCGGTCCTTAACCGACATAGATAGGGAAAAAGTGTAACCAAGCTATGCCCTATTGGCCGCAGGACACAACCTCTTACACCCACCAATACCCAAACCATATCCCTGTCTAGTCTCTGTTTTCCTTTCCACCATTTTATCATGAGTGATCATAAGTTTTCACCTATTGTGAGTAACGGTAGGTTACTCACGCTACCGATACCCTGAGCATAGCAACTACTCGACCTATACTAGTAGGACTCATAGGTAGGTATATCTATGCATGTAGTTTCCATGAAATGCCTGTAACATAAATGCACACCATATACATATTCAATAATATTTCAAAACTAGGGGTTATGCATCGGGGCTTGCCTTGGGCAGGCAGTGTGTCAACAAAGTTAGCAACGAATGGCTCTAGGACTCCTTCCTGTATGAGAACCACCTTCTTATCCAACTCAGTAATATCTTCGTAGTCATGTTCATCCGCAGGCACGAACTCTACCAACTCATGATCTACATGCATGAAATGATGATGCAACACTTAGTAATACGGCAACAGTAACTCTTAAAATACGAATACATCTATTAAGCTACTAAGCGATTTCTACCGACCAAGGTGCTATGCTACCTAGTGTTACCACTAACAAGTATGAAACATGGCATGTACTATCTTAGCAACTAAAGGCATTCTTAATCCTAATACCGATTTACTCTATAAATGATAAAACAAGGAGTACTAGCTACTCTATTTATCAACCTACTCTAGGGCTACAAAAATTACAGTGAGCACATAATAATCTAATGAACCTATTGTAAAAATTTCATGGCTAAAGCTATCATCAATATGCCACAAAAATTCCTACAAATATTAAGCTAAATAATACTAAGCTTTCTAAATTGAATTTATGAACCTATCATTGTCATAGCTAACTGTAAACTAACTACACCAACAGATAGATAGCATTTTTGTGAACCTAACAAATTTTGTTTCACTATTTTTGGACATCTACCAAATTTACTATAATTTTACAAAGTTCAGCTCAAAACTAAATTGAATAAACATTCATACCTTCATTGGAAAAAGGAAAACCAAATCCACCCACGTGGCCCACTTTGTCAGCGGCTTGGCCCACTCCACTCGGCACGCACGCACGTGTTCCATCGGCGTAGCCCATTTGGGGCACGGCCCAGTCGAGCGACGATAGCCCACGACAGGAAGGCCCACACGCACCTATACATTTGCTGAAACGCCCTTTCTCTAATACCGAATCCAACCAAGGTCCACAACATAATTCCATCAGTCAGCTATCTTACAATTCTGCCCCTCCCCCTTTCCTTCTTTACCATGGCCATACCCTCGCCCACCCCCCCCCCCACGCACGCCGGCGCGGCGACGCTGGCACCGGCTGGTTACGTTGGCTAGACCAACCCTTCTCCACCCTATCTAAGGAGCCAATACCTACCTAGGCATGAACGTGAAGCATTGGGCAAAGAAAACACATGCCGGGACACCGTAGTAAGGCCAGTCCATGGCGGCGGAGCTCCTACAACAAGGCGGTGGTGTTCCAGTGATTTACAACAACATCGGGACAGTAGGGGTAGCGCATAAGCTCAAGGTACTCACCACGGACTCAGATGAGGTGGCGGTTCGACCGGAGGCGACCCAAGCCAAGCTGGTGCACCGTGGTGGCAAGACTACATCAAGGGTGGCTAGGTGGTGGTAGCAACTTGGCAAGGGTGCGTAGGGTGATGAGTAGGTAGAGGCAAAGTTGGCGGTGCAACAAAATGAACGCAACCGACATTGGAGTGGGGGCCTTGCCATCGATGCGTGCCACGGCGGTCTTAACAAAGCGGCGGGAGGAAAACTCCAAATTGGAGCATGACATACCAAGGATCACAGCACGATGGGGTCGGGTGGCTGGCTGATTACACCATGAAGCCATGGACTAAGTTAATTGGACCGAGGTGACTCCACCAAGCCGAATTGAAGGCGCGTGTCCAATGACCATGGCGATAGAGGAATAGGGGAAGGCAGGCATGGCTTGGCTCGCCGCTGCCGTGGTGGGACGTGGCTATGAACTCGGTGCCCAATTGCACACATGCTACAGGCTACTAGGGAAATAGCCAAACACAATCAGGATGGTTGGCCGCATGGCCATAAATCGCTAGCCGACGATGACGGCTCAGCCCTCTGCGTCGCAGTGACTAGCGTCGGTCTAGGAGAGGCAGCAGTGCAGGGTCACATCGAGTGTGGATGTGATGACAAAGGCAGGCATGGCAAGCCCACGTGCGACAAGGCAACATGCGGGTAGGGCCATGTGCTGGCCACGGTAGGCCTAGTGTGGCCGTGCGTGCATGGTCCCACGCTGGCGAGCACGAGGCGGCAGAGTGGCCAGGTGAACATGACGGCAGTGGCATAGCGACCCTGGCAGACACAATGCGAGCAGTGTGAGGACACGACACAACGTAGGTAGTGACACAGTGAAGCAGCAGCAGCAGACTGGCTAGGGCAGTGGGCCTACGATGACAGCGGTGGCGGTAGAGCGGCCAAACCCGCTGGGCATGGCGTGCGTGCAAGTGCGTGAATCGCTTGCTTGGGCACGGCAGCAGGTGGCATTGGCCAGTAGCGTGAAGCCAGCAGGAGGAGTGGCCAACACAATGGCAAGCGTGCGGGCATGCACATCGGTCGGCGTGGCAATGCTGAGTGCTGGGCATGGTGACCACGCCCAGAAGCTGCAACCGTCTAGAACGCGTCATGCATGATTTTTAAAGCGTCCCAAAAATCAAACTCAATGATTCAAATGCCAAACCTATTTTTCTATACTCAAGAGGGTATGTTAAACTACTGAAACAAGCCCTAATGCCACACCATTACTTAACCCAAATCTTCTACAAAAATTGCCGAACTTAGCTTCGTCAAAGCGTTTTCTGACTTAAAAAATTCGACTAAGTCTCAAACGGTTTCATGTCGAATTCAATTTCCATGCTATTCGATACGCTAGCTAGTGAATTCCATTCTCGACCGCAAGTATTTCATTGTCACCTAAGAATCTTAAACTATGAACTTTATTAAAGTTTCGAATATGTGTTCTATAGCATTTTCGTTCAATAAAAATTCGTTTAAGACCCTAAGCGACATAACGCGACATGAAATATAACATTCGTTTCGTGTTTCCGATGAACGTTTCGAGTCACAAAAATTGATTTACGCACTATATTACATACACTATCACATAAACAAGATGCACATGCAGTGTTTTAGCAAAAGACTATACAGTGTAACACCGAGGGTGTTACAAATCTACCCCCTAAAACAAAATCTTGACCCAAGATTTCATGTGCCTAGTGTGGGAAAAGAGATAAGAATTACATTTCAATGTAAACTAGTACCTATCTGAACCAGGGAGAAGGTGGGGGTAATGCTTCAATATATAGCTCTCCTGTTCCCACGTGGCTTCATCCTCTGAGTAGTTTTGCCACTGCACCTTGTAGAACTTCACCACATTGTTTCTTGTCACTCTTTTCTTTTCTTCCAGGATTTTGACAAGGTGCTCAATATAGGTCAAATTAGGCAGGAGGGGATTCCTTCAATTTCCATAGCTTCATCAGGGACCCACAAAGATTTCTTCAATTACGATACATGAAACACATTGTGTACCACAGATAAATTATCGGGAAGCTGGAGACGATAAGCAGTTGGGCCACACTGCTCCAAAACCTTGTAAGGACCCACATATCGAGGTGCTAGCTTGCCATGGACACCAAACCGATGCACCCCCCTCATAGGAGACACCTTCAGGTACACATAATCCCCAACTAGAAACTGCAAGGGCCTTCTTCGCTTGTCTGTATAAGCTTTCTATTAGCTCTGAGCTGCCTTCAAGTGACTCTAAATAATGCTGACTTGATCTCGAGCTTCTTTGATGAAATCAGGCCCAAAATATCCATGGTCTCCCACTTCAACCCAGTTAGTTGGTGTCCTACATTTCTTTCTATATAGAGCTTCAAATGTCGCCATACGAATGCTTTCTTGGTAGCTATTATTGTAAGAAAACTTAGCTAACTTCAGGCATTCATCCCACTTCTCAGGAAAAGAAATGGCACAACCTCTCAACATGTCCTTGAGTACCTGGTTCACCCTTTTCGTTTGGCCATTAGTTTATGGATGATAAGCTAAGCTTCTAAGAAGATGAGTACCAAGACATTGCTGTAGTTGGTCCTAGAAATGAGAGACAAAAACTGACCCTCTATCAGAGATGATAGTAAGGGGAACTCCATGCAAGGTCACAATCCCATCAAAATATATCTAGACATACTTCCTGGTGGAATATCTGGTGTCCACCGGGATAAAATGAGCAGACTTAGTGAGATGGTCCATAATGACCCAAATAGAATCATAGCCCCTGGATGTGCGGGGTAAACCCACCATAAAGTCCATGGAGATATCTTCCCATTTCCAAACAGGGATGGGCAAGGGCTACAAATATCCCGGGGTACGCATATGATCTTCTTTAACTCTCCCACAAGTGTCACACTCTGCGACGTACTTGGTGATGTCCTGCTTCATGTTGGACCACCAATACAAGTGGCACAAGTTATGGTACATCTTGTTACTGCTAGGGTGAATAGACAACTTAGAATGATGGGCTTCATTCAAAATCTTCCTTCTTAGCTCCTCATTTGATGGAACCACCAATTTGTCCTTGTATCTCTCTACACCTTGCTCATCAATACTAAACTAAGGACCACGCCCTTCGGCAATCAATTTCTTAATGTGAGGGATTTCTAAAGTATCTTGCCTTTGCTCTAGAATAATCTACTCAATTAATTCTAAAACTAAGGCAACGTGAGCCAACACCTCTGCATGGTTGAGAGACAAAGGTGTTTCCTCAACCTGATATGACTTTTGGCTCAAGGCCTTAGCTACCTCATTGGCCTTTCCGGGGTGATAATGTACCTCTAAGTTATAATCCTTGATCAATTCCAACCATCTCCTTTGCCTCATATTTAACTCAGACTGAGTAAAAATATATTTGAGGCTCTTATGATCTGTAAAAATATGTATTTTGTTGCCCAACAAATAATGCCTCCAAATTTTTAGAGCATGGACCACAGCAGCCAGCTCTAAATCATGGGTGAGCTAATTTACTTCGTGCTTTTTTAGTTGGCGCGAAGCATAAGCTATCATCCGCCCATCCTGCATAAGCACACATCCCAACCCCGTCTTCGAGGCATCACAATATACATCAAAAGGTCTATCAATATCAGGGTGGGCCAAGACAGGAGCAGTGGTAAGAAATGTCTTCAAAGCTTGGAAGGCTTCTTCACAGGCTGGGCTCCAATCAAACTTGGCTTCTTTTTGGAGCAGCTTATCGGCTAAGCTATCTTGGAGAAATCTAGAATGAAACGTTGATAGTACCTAGCTAGACCAAGGAACTGACGAATCTGGTGCACTGACTTAGGAGACTTCTAGTTTAGTACATCTTGCACCTTGCTAGGGTCAACGGAGATACCCTCAGGTGTCCAAACATGCCCCAAAAACTACACTCGATCTAACCAGAATTCACACTTGCTGAATTTAGCATACAGCTTGTGTTCCCTCAATCGAGTCAGTACTATCCAAAGGTGTTGGGCATGCTCTTCCTTGTTCTTAGAATATATCAGGATATCATGAATGAATACCACTACAAACTTGTCCAGCTCTGGCATAAAAATTGAATTCATCAGGTACATAAAGAATGCAGGAGCATTGGTGAGACCAAAAGACATGACTAGGTATTCATACAGCCCATACCTAGTAGAAAAAGTTGTCTTTGGTATATCTTGTGGTCTAATCTTTATCTGATGATAGCCTGAATGAAGGTCAATCTTGGAGAACACCTTGGCACCAGCTAGTTGATCGAACAAAGTATCTATGCGGGGTAAAGGATACTTGTTCTTAATGGTTACCGCATTGAGAGGGCGGTAATCCATACACATCCAAGGAGTGTCATCCTACTTCTTCACAAATATGGCTGGACAACCCTAAGGTGATGAGCTAGGATGGATGAAACCCTTTTCCAACAACTCTTCCAACTGCTTCTTCATTTCAGCCAATTCCTTCGGAGCCATGCGGTACATGTGTCGGGAGATAGGAGCAGTGCCAGGCTAACTCAATGGAGAATTCCACATCTCTGTCCGGGGCAACCCAGGTAGATCTTCAAGAAAAATATCTAGGAACTCACATACTACTAGAATAGAGGCAAGATCAAGAGAAGCTTTAGCATGAGCAGCAACAGGTAAGACTGGATCTAAGGGTACAAGAAGAGACATCCTATCCTTAGAAGATGGAAGCCATAACTCGACTACTCTCTGCTTCAGATCTAAGACTACCCCATATACCCGCAACTAGTTCATTCCTAGAATTGCATCAATGCCTTGCCTAGGCAGCACCATGAACTAGAGACGGTAAGTGTGAGTGGCTAATACCAAGCTCATTGTGTCTGTCCGAGTATTAATGCACATATGCGCACCCGGGGTACTGATTCTATAGGCAAAAGGTATAGCCATAAGAGGTATATTGTGCCGGTGTGCAAATCCCATGCTCATGAATAAATGTGACGCACCAGAATCAAATAACACATAAGCTAGATAAGAATCAATGTTGAACATACCAGCCATCATCGGTTCATTTTGCAATATTTCTTCAGCCTCCGTGAAATTAACCTGTCTAGTTCGGCTGACCGGCACTTTCTTCTTGATCACTGTCCGCTTGATTAGCCTAGAGTTAGCTGATGGCTGAGCAGACTAGGCTAGCTGGTTTTGTGGACACTCTCGGGAATAGTGGCCTTCCTTGCCACATTTGAAACAAGCACCAGGCTTGTTCCCTTGTCCTAGATGAAGTGGGACCTGCTATCCCTAGGGCTACTGATGTTGCACCTATTGAGTGGGTGCACGATACTGAGTGGAAGGAACCTAGAAAGTCTGCTGAGGCTGTCGAAATGAATGCCCGATTGAAGATTGATAGGGCACCCGTCTGATAACCTATACTTTCTAGGCATGGGGGTGACTAGAAGACCTAGTAGCCACCCGCTTGTGCTTCCATTCTACCTGCGACTCCGTCTGCAAGCCCTCTATGGCGATGGCAGCATTCATCATCGCCCACGCTCAGGACAGTTGGCCACACGATCATAAATCGCAAGCCGATGACGGCGGCTCGGCCTTGTGTGCCGCAGTGACTGGCGCCGGTCTAGGAGAGGCAGCAGCGTAGCATCACATCGAGTGCGGACGCGATGGCAAAGGTAGGCGGGGCAAGCCCACGCTCAGCAAGGCGACATGTAGGTAGGGCCATGTGTCGGCCATAGCAAGCCTAGCATGGCCACATGCGCACGGTCCCACTCAGGCGAGCATGAGGTGGCAGAGCGGCTAGGCGGACACGATGCGAGCAGTGCGAGGACACGACGCAATGCAGGCAGTGACTCAGTGAAGCAGCAGCAGTGGACTAGCCAGGGCAGCGGGCCCATGACAACGGTGGTGGCGGTAGAGCGGCCAAGCCCGCTGGGCGCGGCGTGCGTGCGCGTGCATGAATCGCGTGCTTGGGCGCGGCAGCAGGTGACATTGGCCAGCAGTGCGGAGCCAGTGGGAGGACTAGCCAACGCGGTGGCACACGTGCGGGCATGCAAGTCGGTCAGCCAGTGCGGTGATGCCGAGTGCCTAGCACGATGATCGCGCCCAGACACTGCAACTGTCTGGAAGATGTCATGCACGCTTTTTAAAGCATCCCAAAAATCAAACTCGATGATTCAAATGCCAAACCAGTTTTCTATACTCAAGAGGGTATGTTAAACTACTGAAACAAGCCCTAATGCCACACCATTACTTAACCCAAATCTCCTACAAAAATTGCCGAACTTAGCTTCGTCAAAGTGTTTTCTGACTTAGGAAATTCGACTAAGTCTTAAACGGTTTCGTGTCGAATTCGATTTCCAAGCTATTTGATACGCTAGCTAGTGAATTTTTTTCTTGACTGCAAGTATTTCATCATCACCTACGAAGCTTAAACTACAAACTTTATTAAAGGTTCATATATGCGTTCTATAGCATTTTCGTTCAATAAAAATTCATTTAAGACCCTAAGCAACATAACGCAACATGAAATATAACATTCATTTCACGTTTTCGATGAACATTTTGAGTCATAGAAATTTATTTACGCACTATATTACATACACTATCACATAAATATGATGCACATGTAGTGTTTTAGCAAAAGATTATACAGTGTAACACTGAGGGTGTTACATCGATGATTTAAAGAACTCTTCTCTTAGGATCGATCTAGAGCAAACCCAACTGGAAGCCAGGTGTGCAGAACTTAAGAAGGAATTGGAGAATGTGAAGGCTACCATTGATCGCCATAAGTCCAATCTGGCTCAAATACCCGATGCCATCAAGCAGAAGAAACAAGAACTGCTGACCAAAGTCAGAGAAGATAGGGCCATCTATAGCAGCCTTGAGGATATTTCTAGATCAGCCGAAGAGGATAAGCAACAAAATCACGGAAGTTGATGCTATCTGGCTAGAAGCATTGAAAGCAATCTAGGATGTTCTAGACTTATTATCTGTGTGTCAACATGTATCTTGTGTAGCACCATATTGCCTATCGCCTTATTGTATTTCTTGTCTCAACTAAAGAGCCAATTTGCAAATAGCCGATTCCAGACTTCTAACTTTGATCCGATTAAGTCTAAAACATGGCCTTTATTAAGAAAAACCCCTCAACCGTCTATTCTCAGCCGCATTCTCTTCAACATTAGTTCAGTGGCGCTTCACCTCCTATTAATTGCGGTTGTCTTTTGCACGTCCCGAGACGCCCACCACCTCGCTTCGTGGCTTCAAATACTAGCCAAGGGCTCTAGCCTCGAACACATCTATACTAGCAACTGCTCCTGTTCCTTTGCACTTCGCCACCCTCACAAACTCTATAGTGGCCTTCTTCCCCCTTCTTGTAGATCCAACCAAACTTCATGGTCGGCAAGGACAACTGAGGCAAATGTGCGACGGAGGAGATTCCAAAGGAGGACATGCCGATGAGCCAGTGCCTTTGATGCATGAGGTGAGATCGATATCTTCTACTCATGGCGATGAACTTTTCTAACTTATCTATAGGTTCATCTTGAATAACAGCATTCGTCCTCTTCCTAGGGCCGGAGAGCCCTCTAATGCTGCCTCTGCGCCAGACTCGTCGTCGAACTCCTCTGATTCCTATAACGGCGACGACGCCCAGCGTTTCCTCCAAGAGTGGAGGGCAGCCCAAGACCGTTATTCCAAGGCAACTTAGGAAAACAGTCAGCTTGAGATCTACCTCGGGGTCTCTCAAGCCACTCTTCACTCCGTCGTGGAAGAGGCCAGCGCTGCTCAGGCGTGGTTGGCCGAATCCAATGCCAAGGTGGTGGGTAAGATGGACTCCAAGAACATATTTACTTTGATTTCTACTGTCATTATCTTAATAGTTCCTTTGTTTCTATGATCGCCAGCCCTTATGGTGTAGTTGGAGTCCCTCCAACTAGCGGCGAACGCGGCTACGGTTGTCGTCAACGCCCGGGGCCCCCTCATCAATGCCCGCCTCCATGTTGTTCTGGCCCATGTCCAAGAGATCGCCCTTCATGGTGCATTAGTGGCGCTAGCCGCGGCGTAGGTCCAAACCAGGTACGAGCTCCATACCATAGAGACCGGTTTCCCAATGGGCGATGGCCCCGAGGAGCACGAGGACTTGATCGAGGAGTTTGTCAATGCAGCGGAGGCCATCGTGGATAACACATCCGCTCAGGATGTGATTAATTATGTCTTTGATTAGTTTGTATTTAGGGCAAACTGATCAGTGAATGAAATCTTTTGTCTTTCTATGATTGTATCTGTGTACTTTCTATAGTGTTATGATTTTTCCTACGTTTGTTTTTTGCTCTATAGGTGATACATCTCGTATTGGCGTTTCTCCGTTTTGGGATTAATTTTGAACAAGAGGCGATACCCTTCTGGTACCGGCTATTAGAGCCGATGATTGAACAAATCGGCTATCAAGTGTTGATCCAAACGCTAGGATAATATTCCTTCAAACATTTTCCATCGATCGCATATTGATAGGTTGCACCATAACTCTTTAGACCAAAGATTAAACAATTGACCAATCTAGGCCAAGCATCTCATTAAGCAGAACAATCTTTAAATTTCCTTTAATAAATCTATCAACTCTAGCTTGTACTCAGGATTCGACTTAGCGCTCACATACGTCGGCATAGGTCTATCTCCAGGACCAATGTCTATCTCCCTTAATCCACCGGCCGACGCGAAGCCATGCCCTAACTCACCTCTTGTGCCATCTATTAGATTATCCATTAAAACAAACTCTCAGAGTCGATTGCTTGGATCGGTTGTTGGCTTTCATTACCAATCTTAATGAAGCCTCCTTCCCATAGCTTGCTAGAAAAACACTCGAAGTCTTCTAGCTCCCAATACACTAGATTAGTTGTTGCGATACTCACAGATTCATCAGCGCAAACCAGCTCAACATCATCTCCATGCCACTAAATCAAACATTGATGCATGGTTGATGGTACACAATAATTTGCATGAAGTTAGTCACGACCAAGGAGTAGACTATATGAACCTTTTCCATCAATGACGAAGAATGTGGTGAGCAAAGTCTTACTTCTGATTGTCAATTTGATGTTCATTGCCCCCTGGTCTTAGATGTATTACCCCCAAAATCCTTAAGCATCATGTTGGTTTCAATCAAATCTCCAGTCCCTTGCCAAGTTTACGAAAAGTGGTATAAGGCATAAGATTAACAGAAGCTCCTCCGTCGACCAATATTTTATTCATCGACTTCCCATCCACAAAACCTTTCACATATAAAGCCTTCAAGTGCCGATGCTTGGCTGGCTTATCGAATATAGCCTGTTGTATTATTGTCAACTTGGCAACTATCTCCTCGCACTCCAATTCATCGAAATCTGAATAAACTTCTTGATCTGCTGGAGCCCTGAATTCTGGTGGCAATAGAAAAGCCATTTGAATATTAGTCAATGGTTGACCCCTATCGGTTGTTTGTTGAGTGCACCACACTTAAGGTCTACTAGTCCCCTGAGCCTATTCTAGCTCTTGGTTCCTTAGGCGTTGTACCCTTCTTTTCTAGCTTCTTGTCAAACCTCCTGGACACCATTGCCCTTCCTACCAAACATATTCTTCTTCATTATCTTCTTCTCCATAATCAGCCCAATTTTGATCGACAACTCGCTTTCTAAGCCAATCATGAACACTTCTATTTTTAAGCGCCGATCCATATTATGATGATACTCATCTCGAGCATGGATAGACCGGCGATTGGCTTGAGATTCCCTAAACTCCCAATATTGCTCACTACACTCTGGGCAATTATTTCTAGTAGGCAATTTCAAACCTTCATTCCAATAATGTTTGAAAAAAGGACAATTCTAATGTGATTCCGCTTGCTTTCTTTTATACCTCTCCTCTTCTTATTAACGCTGGTATTCTTTCTCCTTCAACCAACACTGATAATCCTTTTCCTTTTGTCGCTGTCATTTATTCAACAGAATTCAAGATGTAACACGTGGCCTTGTTGCCCCATCCCTTGACGTTTCTCCTTGCTCATATTGGCTCTTTTGTTGGTCACGATGCCTTCTAATCTTTTTATATTCATCAGTCGATATTTGCATCTCAGGATCGACTATTCCAGTTTCTCTTGATCTAGTTGATGTTAGGACTTTAGTCTTCCCTTTGAGTAACCTAGCATCAACCATGTTTTGATCTCTTGGGAAAGGATTATCATCAACTTTTATCTTTCGAGGTGTATCAAATTTGAGTCTTCCTTGCTGAATAGCCCTCTGTATATGTTCCCGAAAAACTCTGCACTCATTAGTAGAATGAAAAGTGGCGTTGTGAAATTTGTAGAACTTCTTATTCTACAACTGATCGGGAGGCAACATAACAAGATTATCAGGCAACTTGATATGTCCCTTCTCAAGCAAGAAATCGAAGAGCTTGTCTGATTTTATGACGTCTAAATCATAGCTCTCTTTGACTCCTCTTCTCCAAGGATTTGGCACCATTACTATCTTCTTACCCCAATTCCATTTAGCCGTGGCAACCTCTTCTTCGTTTTCATAGCCATCATCAACTAAATATGGATTATAGGTTTCGGCAATCGCGGCATCCTTCTGGAATCAGGTATCTCTACGCATATTCTGGAATTGGCTATTGAGCGCTGCCACTCGTTGAGCCAATTGACCTAAATTTTCAAACTCTTGCCCCAACAGCTTCTCTCTCTATATTGGCAACATTCCTTGAATGGCCAAAGCAGCTAGCTGATCATCGGTCAAGTTCAATGAGAAGCATATATTTCTGGTCTCTCAGAATCTCTGAAGAAAGTCGGTGCTCGATTCATTAGTTCTCTGCCTTATAGTCATCAAATCGGTAGTTTTCTTTTCTCCTATCCTAGTGTAAAAATATATATGAAACTTCTTCTCTAGGTCAGCCCAATTAGCAATGGAGTTAACTGGCAATGATGAAAACCAAGTAAAGGCTGGTCCTGACAGGGACAAGGAGAAGAAACAAACTCGATGGGCCTCTTCAATGGATGCTTCGCCCAACTGTGTAAGATATCGACTGACATATTCTATTGTGCTTGTGCTATCTTGGCCAATGAACTTAGCAAACTCCAGGAGCCGGTAATTTGTAGGAAGAACGACCAAATCATACCACTCTGAATATGGGTGTTTGTACGAGAAGGTATGCCCTTTTGGCTTCAAATCAAACTATTTCATCATCATCTCGGTCACTCTAAGTAACAATTCATCAGCATTTGAATTTGGATTTCTCTGCAATTGCTGACCCATCTGTGGATTAAAATTTTGGGTACCTTGATACCCCAAATTTGGAATCATGTGAAGGGTGTTGTAATCTGTGCCATAATGATATTCTTGTGGAATCTCTATCTGCTGGGTCCTTTGATAGTTTGCTACTTGAAGTCTCTGATTGTAGATGTTATGATCTATATCTCTACGAATCGTTTGAACTGATGGTGCTATTTTTTGAGCTGACGATGGTATTTAGCCTAATGTGCCAAAATTAACCATCTGGTTCTGTCCTTGCCCCATTAGCTATTGCACATGCTGCACTGACGATCTAGGATTATTTTGTACTTGATTGGTGGTGGTACCTTGAATTTGCTCAAATGAGCTCTGAATTGGCTGGACATCATCATTACTAGTTAATGCTGCTTCCTTGTGGCTAGTACCGGCTTGATTAGTCTCCTAAGTTGATGGATGTGGAATATTGTAATAAGCTGGCCCAACCTGATCAATTAGAAACCCATGAAACACCTCTTTCATAGTGTTGTGGATTATGTTCAAAAAGCTATATTGTGGTTCAATATGGCATCATGAACAGATTTGTTTACCGCCTCCACAAAGAAACACCTATCCTCAGCTTCATCTGCATCTGTTTGTCCATGCAACAGAACTCTTGGCAGTGGATATTTCTAAACAACTTTATTGTCGTGTGTCTTGGTGTAGGACAACAAACACTTGTTCTGAAATTCTTCTATAGCTTTGTTGATGACATCTTTATCCTCATCAAGTAGGTCTTCATAAGGTACCATAAGAATGTCATTGTTGTTGTAAACCGCCATGACGATTGTGGGGTCCCACCGGGCATGCCAGGACATGTGTCAACACAAAAAAATGTGTTGACGCGCCGAGCACACAGCAAGCTGGAAGGATCTGCTTAGGATGAGCCCGGAGATCCGCTTGGCTTTAATGCAGGGTTAGCTGATCCTGCATATTTCTCCTGAGGCGTGCTAGTCAATTTGACCTGCAATTGACAAGGAGAGAAAGTTTATCAGTAATTTAAGGTGGAACATGTCAGTTTTGCCTAGATAGTTCTAAGTGTGCCACTTCGGGAGCAACTAGACGGAAAAAATCGACTAAACAGCCGATACACGAAGAAATCGGTTGTTTACGGACTGTAATTCTCGTGGGTTATGATTGATTTTATGTTGGCAGGTATAATGCACGTAGACATAAGTAAAATCATTAGCTAGACAGGTATTACCAGTGTAAGACATTGAGCCGATGAATCTAACGAGAAAGGATATAGCATGCGAACAAATCGACTGTTTAGTATAAATGGATCTATAAACGCTCTAAATCTAATCTGTTACCATCAACAGTGATGTTCGACCAGATCGATGGCAGCTATGATGATAATAACAAACCAAAACCGAAGAATCCATAAAACCATTTATTCATTGACAGGCTTTCCAAAAAGACACGCTATATGTGTGAACGCTTAAGCAAACCGACCGAAATAGCCGATTCAGGTGAAAGGGGACTACAACATGTGAACAATCGACTATTTAACATGGACAAACCTATAAACTCATCAGACCTAACATGTTATCTCTAACAGTAGGGTTCGACCAAATCGATGATAGTCGTGATAAAGACAACAAATCAAACCTTTAAAGTAAACAGATCTATTCACATTTAACAGAATCATGGAGACACACTGTAGGCGTTAAAGCATAGGCGGTCGGCTATTTAGCCGATGCAAGCATAGCAAACAGTTAATGTCATGTCTGATCGAGAACAAATCTACCAACTAGCATCCTCCGATCTAAAGTGCCATCAGTGGGGATCGACCGGATCGTTACAGCCATAATAGCAAACTATAGACCAGATTTAACTAGCCAGCAAACCTCCTTAAGATCATACATGCATTAACCGCATACTATGCATGATCAAGATCGAAATAGAACAGCCGATGAAACATAACCCGTCGCTCAGAGTAAGAAACATCGTATTGTAACAAAACAAACGACGGACTAAAAGGACATGAGGCCGATCTCGATCGATCTCGATCGGGTAGATTGATGTTGCTGAAAATTAATAACAATAAGAACATCAGCAAGATCGGTAACTTAATGAATCTACCCGAAGGACACCACCCTTAGGTAGAGCCAATAACTTGACCTTGATCTAATTCGAGCAGTGCAAGTCGAACTTAACCGATGCAGCCGTACTTGAACTAGATAAGAGTCGATATGTAGCTTATACTAGAGCTCGCAGTGGAGGTCAAACTTAACCGATGCAGCCGTACAAACAGAAGTATAAGCCATGATGGTACTTACAGACAAGCCAGAGGTCGGCTGGACCGATGCAACCCTGCTTGTTGAAGAACTCGTCGAGATCTACACTACTCCTACTCCTAAGGGTTGACGTAAAGCCAAAAAAGTAACTTGTATTGATTGATTGGATGTCCTTTTACAATAGTCAGGGTCCAATATTTATACCTGGAGCCTAAGCATTAATCCTTCTTAAGTACGACTCATTACAATCTTTGGTATAAATGAAAATATTCCTAACTTAAGATAACTTGGACCCTAATCTTTCTCTTTTTACAGAGTTCGACACGTATTTGCCGATGCCAATCGTAGTTCATTGTCGTTATCTGCTAACGTCATTCGAAGAGAGTTGATTCCAGTGTCACATCTGAATTAGCTGATACCGATCCTTATGCAATCAATTCCTTGATTGACACAATCTTGGAAGTTTCGAGTTTCCGCGTTCTTCTTCCTAAATTTTGGTGTAAAGAGATTGTTTTCCTACTTTCTTCTTTACGCCACTTTTACCAGGTTTTCTCTCTCCTATTCTTTGGCATAGAACTTTATTAACGAATTGTTAATTAAACACTGCGTTTACAGGGTAGGATGAAATGCCAAGATAACATGTTCTCCAGTGTATCTGTGAACTAGTGGAGTCACGATGAAGTTTGAATTGTGGTATGAGTGAGCTCGATGGCCAACCATTCAACCCGTGATCCCAGCTTTACTTCTGTGGGAAGTTTCACTACCGTAGTGTAGTTCGGCTTGCCCAGGGATCCTCTGTAACTTGTACTTAAACACCTTGGAGCCTGATTAGCCTTCTCTCCAGCAATCCACAACGTTATATAGCCCATCATATCTGAACATTGGGGTTTCTCCGTTCAGACCTCTGTGAATCACTCGGACAGGAGTTTTGGTTCGGATGCAATTCTTCAAGGCTAGGTTACCCTTCTCAAGCTTTTGATCCCCCACACCCTTCTTACCAGAAATCTTTCCTCGAGAACCGGTGTATACCAATTCACCAGACCTCGATAGCTGATCAGGATAACCTCCAGAAGCAACGACACTAATTGCGATAAGCACATTATATTTATCTCTTGTGGTGTCTATGCCTCCCTGGTATGGGCGGTGGAGACCAACAATGTTCAACTCAACTCTGTGGAGAAACTCATCACCAACTTCAATTCCAAGCACGTTTCCAACAATAGGCCCATGCTGGGTAAATCATGGCGTTTTCTTGATTAGATCAGCAGCTGCAAGGTCAGTTCTATTACTAGGTAACTTCAATGACTGTTGTTTCACTGCTCGTATTATAGCCCTGCGTATAAACTCGAACCTCCCGCGCATCATCTTGACCTTGCTCCTAGCATCCACATTCTGGACACCATATTTTTCTTCATGAGCAGCTAGTGCCTTCAGCATGTCATCTTCCACGTTAGATGGCAGCATAGATTTCTGTTTTACATTTCCCTTCTTCTTGGGACCAAAGGAGTTCCTACTTGTAGCAGCAGCCTCTCTATCTGTCCGGAGGCACTTCTCAGATGTGGGAGCCTGCACAGCTTGATGTTTGGCAAACCCAGCAGTGTCCTCAGATCCATTCGTGGTCACACACTTTCCATGCTCAATCTCCTTCACCTTGATCTTGGAAAAGGGTATAGGATGAGAGCCCGGAGCAGATTTCTGAATCCATTTGGCAGGCCTAACTTCCTTTCGAGGTGCTGACATGACCATATCTCTCCTCATAGCACCTTGGCCAGACGCTCCTGGTGCAACACCAGAAAATGCTCTGCCCATCTTAGCACTGACCATATTAACACCAGAAAATGCAACACCAGAAAATGTTCTTTGGAAGGACCTTCAGACAATGATTGAGCAAGAGCATTGGAGGAACTCCCAGCAGATTTGATCACCACCTCGATATCTTTCGCAACCACACATGATGGTCTCTTCTTCTGACTTTGCAAATTGATTCCCGGAACAGAAGGACCATCTCTACAAGCTGCAGATTCATGCAGACGAACATTGGTACAACTTTGAGATCCTTGAGGCTGCTGTACCTTGGGTGCGGCAATCTCGCCTTCAATGAATTCCTCCTTCTGTGCTGCTCGATCAGTACTAGTTGCATTGCATGGAACAGCTGCAATCTGCATGGCCTGTTTGTCTGCTGCAAAATTAGAGCCATCAGTAGCCACCACCTTCTCCGGCAATGGCAAGCCCACTTCAGTGTTGCCTCCTCCAGCAACTAGAGATGCTCCAACCCTCCCGCACCCAGGTGGGAAGCGGCGAACGGCAGACACCATCCTTGGCTTGGGTAGCAAACGCCGTGTGGCTGGCACCAACTCCTTCCTCACAAATCCAGCAATCCCAGCATTACCCTGTGAATCGGTGTCAAGCAAACCATTTACATTAGGCACACCGTTCCGGCATAAAGTCTCAGATGATCTCTGCAGCTCAGCCTCCAGACCGTGATGACCAGTGTCAGCAATTGGAGTGGAAACAACCTCAGCAGACGACTCCACCTGCATGACGCTCGAACCAGCCTTGGCGTCCGAAAGAGCAGGAGCCGTCCTCTTCGGTGCATCAGAAGCACCGTCGATTTGTGCAACAAGAAGCCTCGAATCGTCGTCCCCGGCAGCGAGCGGAGCGGCGGCGGCCCTCCCGTAGCCGGGTGGGAAACGGCGCGTGGCCGACACTAGCCTCCGCATGGGCGGCGGGTACGCGGCCAAGCCCAGGCCCCTCTTCCTCCCTGCGTCGCCGCCTCCCTTCTCCTCCGCCGAATCGAGACACCTCTTGCCGCCCAATTCGGCGACTCCCTTTCCCTTGTCATCTCGCGCCACCGGGGCCGCCTCGCGCGTCGCCACGCTGCTGCCGGGGCACGTGTCCCTGTTGAAAGAACATGATCTTAGCCGTAGATCTTACGGGTATATCTTACTATAAACATGATAAACACACCCTAAAATTTTGAACTACTAGATCTAAAGGGAGAGGAAGAGATAGAAAGGACTGACCGTCTGTGCCCTTGGAGGAGGATCCACTCGCGTCCGCCATGAAGTCGGTGAAGGCAGTAGTGCCGTGTGGTGGTCGTATGTGACACGGTCCGGTGGCGGCGAGTCGGCGAAGGCATTGGAGTCGGTGACGCAGCCCGGTGGCGTAGTTCAGTGGCGGCGAGGCAGTGGAGCTTTCCGTCACTGGCTGCGCACCCTCTAGATCGGATTAGGGATTTCAGTGGGGAACTGTAGCTCGGTCAACCACGTACCCAGAGCCGCTGGCCCCCCACCTCTATATATTATGCAGTGTGACATGGGTCCTTCAGCCATAGTGGGCTGGGCGCCCTCGATCAGGGCGTGGAAACTGGGCTCAACTGGGCCGTTGGGCACAGTTTGAGATTAGAGATCAATCTAACAATCTCCCATTTGATCTCCTACCATCTTTCAATTTCATATCATTTACTTTTATTCATTCCATTACAGATTAGCGCATAGAGCATGTTTCATCGTCACGGTCAATTGCCGACAGATTTAACAACTACAACACACCACTCTGTTCTAAAATAGATACTTAACTTTGGGCCTTCTTTTGTCCAGGAATTATAGGTTTTCTCTTAAACCCATGTTAGCTACATTTTTTCTAAACACGTTGGGTGGTAAGCCTTTTATAAGCGGATTCGCAAGCATCTTTTCGGTACTTATATGTTCAAGACTTATGACATGATCCCGGACTTTATCTTTCACAACATAATACTTTATGTCAATGTGTTTGGCAGCACCACTTAATTTATTGTTGTGAGCATACTGTACTGCCGGATTATTATCGCAGTATAACTTAAGTGGTCTATAGATATCGTCAACCACCTTCAAACCAGGTATGAACTTCTTTAGCCAGTTCACCTGCCCTGTTGCCTCATAACACGGTACAAACTCAGCATACATTGTGGACGATGTAGTGACGGTTTGCTTTGAGCTTTTCCATGAAATAGCTCCCCCTGCGAGAGTGAATACATATTTAGACATGGATTTTCTATCATCTTCCGCATAATCAGAATCTGAATATCCTACTATATGGAGTGAATCTGATCTTCTATACGTCATCATGAGGCTTTTCGTTCCTTGCAAATAACGCAAGACTTTCTTTACTAATTTCCAGTGTTCTGTTCCAGGATTACTCTGAAATCTGCCAAGTAACCTGGTAACAAATGCCAAGTCAGAGTGCGTACATACTTGAGCATATTGCAAGCTTCCGATAGCTGAAGCATATGGAACCGTTTCATTTGATTGATCTCATACTGATTCCTAGGTCATTAAAAATCCTCATATCTGTCGCCCTTGACTATAGGAGCAGGTGAGGGACTATATTTGTGCATATTAAATTTCTTTAAGATCTTTTCTATGTATGCTTTTTGTGACAGTCCTAATACCACTTTACTTCTATCTCGGTGAATCTCGATCCCTAGAACGAATGAAGCTTCACCAAGATCTTTTATATCAAATTTTGAGGACAAAAATTTCTTTGTCTCCAGTAGTAGACTGACATCACTATTAGCAAGTAAGATATCATCCACATATAGGACAAGAAAGATCAACTTCCCATTCTTAAATATTACATAGACACAATTGTCCTCTACATTCTCTTTAAACCCAAAATTCCTTATTGTCTGATCAAACTTCAAGTACCACTGTCTTTAAGCTTGTTTTAATTCATAAATGGATTTCTTTAGGCGACATCCCATTTGTCATTTTCCTTCTATGACAAAATCTTTCGGTTGTGCTATGTAAACATTTTCCTCTAAGTCCCTGTTGAGAAATGTCGTCTTTACATCCATCTAATATAATTCTAAATCGTAATATGCCACTAATGCCATTATGATTCTGAAGGAATCCTTACATGAGACTGGAGAAAAGGTCTCATTGTAATCAATCTCTTTTCTTTGCATAAAGCCTTTTGCCACAAGTCGCGCTTTATATCTCTCTATATTCCCTTGAAAGTCAAGTTTTGTTTTGTAGACCTACTTACAGCCTACTGTTTTGGCTCCTTTAGGAATTATTTTCAAGTCCTAAACTTTATTGGCATTCATAGATTTGGCCTCAAGCCACTTTGATGAATGATCACTTCTCATGGCTTCTTCAAATGAGGTGGGATCATCCTCCATTTGAAATTCTTCAGTGTTGTATACTTCATAGTCAGCAGGAATAGCTGATTTTCTAACTCTTTAAGACCTTCTAGGAGCCTCCACATTTGGCACATCTTCTGTTTGAGGCTGTTGTTGCTCTCCCTCATGTGTGGCAATAGGCTCTACAAGATCCTGAAGAATAGGTTCATCATCGTCATTCATTGTTGCCACAGGCGGAATAACAACATGTGCTGGCACCACAGTATCTTGCACTGTCGGTGCAGCGATAGCAGGTAGTGAGAAAAATGACTTATACATCATCGGAGTGGGCGCATACACCCGCTTCTCTTCAAGTTCAATTTCTCAAGCTACCATGCTCCCCTTCATCATTTCATTCTTTAGGAAGACAGCGTGTCTCATTTCCACAAACCTTGTATGTCTGTCTAGACAGTAGAAACGAAAACCTTTTGACTTTTCTGGGTAGCCAATAAGATGGCAACTTACTGTTTTGGGATCTAGCTTCCCAATATTTGGGTTAAATACTTTAGCCTTAGTAGGACTCCCCCACACATGTAAGTGTTTTGGGCACCGACTTACTTGGTATACTATTGAGAATATGAATGGTGGTTTTTAACGCCTCCATCCACAGGCTCAACGGTAAGGTGGAGTAACTTATCATACTACGCACCATATTCATCAGGGTACGATTGCGTCTTTCAGCTACTCCATTCTGCTGAGGTTCGCCTAGTGTAGAATACTGGGCTACTATGCCATTCTCCTGTAAGAACCTTGCAAAAGGTCCAGGAACTTGGCCATATTGGGTATGCCAACCGTAGTACTACCCCCACGGTCGGACCTGACTATCTTAATCTTTAAATTATGTTGGTTTTCAACTTCTGCCTTAAATATCTTAAATTTATCCAATGCTTCTATACTTTCTTTGATTGGATAAATGTAGCCATAATGGGAGTAATCATCTATGAATGTTATGAATGAATCATAACCATCTACACTCTTTACAGGAAATGGACCACAGATGTCTGTGTGAATAATCTGTAAAATTCCTGCGCTTCGTTTGGTATCTTTCTTAATTTTCTTTACATACTTTCCTTTTATGCATTCTCTACATTGTTCTAAATCTGAGGACTCTAATGGAGGAAGAATACCATTCTTAGCTAGTCTTTCTATTCTCCCTCTCAAAATATGGCCTAAACAACAGTGCCATAATTTTGATGACGCATCGTGAGCTCTCTTTCATTTTCTGTTTATATCCGCAGATGAGGATACATTCTCATTGTTGCACGCAACGTTCCCATCATCGCATACAACATTCATATCATCAAGTAGTGATAATAAATAAAGCTCATTTTGTAAGATAGCAAGACCAACATATGCATTATTAAATGTTATCTTACATTTGTCATTTCCAAAATGGCAATCATATCCATCATTGTCCAAGCATGAAACATTAATCAAGTTTCTCTGTAAAGAGGGAATATAAAGTACATCTCTAAGTAAAAGTGTGAAGCCATCAGCAAGCTCTAGAGAAAGATCGCCAATGGCTTCAACATCTCCTCGGACTCCATTTGCAACTTTAACGTGTCTTTCTCTTCTTTGCGTAGTCCTCATCGAACAGAATCCCTTTAAGACATTAGCAACATGAACAGTTGCACATGAGTCAATCCACCAAGTAGATTTCAAATACTATACATACAGGGATTCATTTATGAACGTAATAATGTTCTCACCTTTCTTTGCCATGATCATCTTTAAGTAATCGGGACAATCTTTCTTATAAATGTCCCATCTTCTTGCAATAGAGACACTAGTCTTTCTCTACTGTGAACTTGTTCTGCTGAGACTGATGCAGCATGAGACCCTTTTCCTTTGACTTTGAGGAGGAGTTAGCATTATTATTCTTTTTCTTATTGTCTTTCACATAATTGATAGTGCCACCGTTGTCAGCTTTCATTCTCTCCTCTTGCACACACATAGCCATGAGCCTCTCTAAGTCCCATTTCTCGGGCTGTATGTTGTAGTTGACAACAAAAGTGTCAAATTCCTTTAGCAAGGAAGCAAAAATCAGATGGATAAGAAACTCTTCCTTGAGAGCCAGATCCATTGGTTTTAGCTTGGATGCCAAATTGCTCATCCTTAGTATGTGCTCTCTTATGCCATCATATCCAGAGTACCTCTCTGTCATCAGCTGCTTTATCAACTGGGTAGCATATGTCTTTGAAGAGTCAGTGAACTGACTCTTTATTCTATCGAGGTACTCGGTGACCGTGTCACACTTTGAGATTGAGCCCACAATTGCAGGCTCAATCATGTTCTTTATCACAGCCAAATATTTCTTGTTGGTAGTGATCCACTTCCTATGCTCAAGGTCATAGGACATCTTTTGGGATGTAAAATCTTTCTCTCTAGTTGCCCAAGCGGCATCAGCCTCGTTTGTCTCCCTCACCAGTGCCACAGGCTCAATGGGATATGGTGAGGTGACTACCTAGTCCACCTCAGCCAAGATGAAGGCCAGGTCAATCTTTTTCTTCCACTCCGTGTAGTTGTAACCTTTGAGAGTGGGGATCTCTTTGATACAACCCATCAAGTTCTATCCGCCTGAAAATACAATTCATATAGAGTGAGAATATAAACATAATAATAACAATTGCATGCCTTAGTTCCAACGTTGGTCAAAATTAAAACATACAATTATCATCTACACTAATTCTACATCACCGTTGGATAGAAATAGAATTAATGCATGAAATCATTAAAATTACGATATTGTTATTAACAACGTTGGTCAGAAAATAACATCATAATCATGTCAAAATCTCTTTTTCTTCAATTATATATCACGTTGGTTCAAAATAACTGGAGAATAAACAATTTCTTTAGCAGCAGAAACATGAAAAAATCATTATCTATTTTTCAGAAGCATTAAACTTTTCTCAAATATACTCTGAAAAATTATCCCATTGGTTCAAATTTTAAAAGAGATATTAAACTAGACAAAATTCATTGAAATCTACTTTTGAAAATTAAATAAAACAAAAACAAAAAAACGTTACTGTGCAATTTGGATAGAAATTCTTGGCGCGTTGTGCACTGTCGCGGCCTAGCTATGAAAATCGGCCCGCTCCTGTTCGGCTCTCACGCGCGCTGTGCCTTCCCAGGCCACAACCTAGGCCTAGGCCAGCAAAGTCGCGCACCCGCCTAGGCCGAATGTTGGCCTATTCGCTCTCAGTCGTTCATCTGCATCAGACGGTGAAGCGCGCGCATCGGTCGAACAAAACCTCGACGCGGCGGCCACCCCGAAATCTTATCTCATTTCGACTTCCTCCATCTCCTCTCTCAGCGCAGCTACGACGAGCGACCGAGAGACGTAGTGGAGCATGGGGTCATCGCCGGCCCTCTCACCGACATGCGCGCTCCCCAATAGGTGAGCGCGCCGCCATCGAGGGGCCTAGCCGTGGCACCCTGGGCCAGAGCCCGTGCAAGACCTACCCAGCTCGGCCTTCTTCTAGCGCGTCGGTGAGGTGGTAGCATGATGCACGATGAGGTAGGGCTCTTCCCCCTCTTCCCCTTTCTCATTTTCTTCATCTCCTTTTGGATTTTCTTCTCTATTCTTCTCGGATTTCATCCGATTGGGGATTATGGTTAGGGTTTGACTCACTGGAGTCACTGTCGATGCGGGACCCATGGGATACACCGCAAGGAAGAGAGGAGATCTAGTTTGATTAGGATTCCTCCCATGTAATCCTAGTAGTAATACTATCCTGTAATCCTACTAGGACTCTACATTGTAAACCAACTAGGACTCTGGCCTCCTGACTATATAAAGGAGGGCAGAGTTCCTGGACAAAGGCAACGCAACACAACAATTTACAATCAATCCAACGCAAAGGCTAACACCGACTAAACGTAGGGCTATTACTCGATCACGGTCGAGGGCCCAAACCAGGATAAATCGACTATCTCTTGCATTTACCGTCAAGTTCTGCATACGCTGAACCCCAACAAATTGCCTCGGGTACCCCTGTGGCAGGCTATCGGTGGTGAAACATCGACAACTGGCACGCCAGGTAGGGGCTTTCGGCGTAATCGCAATCAAGAACTCGAAGGACCTCAAGATCAACATGATGTTCTCCGCATGATCGTTCCTCGATTTTATACGAGAATTTCTTGGTCATCATCGTCTGCGACATTTGGACATCACGAGGGTGCCCGCCAACAGCCAAGATTGAATCGGCTAGACGAGGAAGCGATGATGTTGAAAGGTCCTTGTGTGGTTTTGGTAATTGAGTGACAACCTAGGTGGACTAATTGTGTTTATGTGAGATACACATGTAATTAGTCCATAGGTACATGTGTGTGAGCAACATATACCATGAAGGTGAAAATGGCTTGGAGATGTTGCAAAGCTCAGCACATGTGATGATGAAGGAGCTCATTGCACATGAGACATGACATTGAGTCATGTGATCAAGGTGGAGAAGATCAAGACAAGACTTGGCTTGATGGACCGGTTGCAAGCATGAAGGGCAAGTCGGAGGCTTTAGAGCGATGGACCGCGTGGCGGTGAAGCTTGAGCAAGACTAGGCGCCGATGGACGAAGGCAACGGTGAAAAGCAAGTGAAAGTCAAGATCGATGAACCAATATGATCACGTGATGATATGAAGTGGATCATATCATTGTTGATCGTGTTGATGCATGTGTTGCATTGACATTGGAGGAGATGGAATGGAATACGCAAGGCAAAGGTATAACCTAGGGTATTTCATTTCACCGGTCATAGGTGTGTAGAGAAGTTTATGACCGGGTTTAGGATAGATGGCCGTACTATCAAGAGGGGACAAACTTGTTTGTATATCAGGTCATCTAGTGCCACTCGAGTGATCTAACTTTGCATCGTCGCTAGGATCGAGTGGCATGGCAAGTTGAGTGGCTAACACCCTTGAAAATGTTTGTGAAAATATGCTAACACATGTGCACAAGGTGATACACTTGGTGGTTGGCACATTTGAGCAAGGGTGAAGAAGATAGAGTTGAAAACGAGTTAGTCGCGCTGGTCACAGAGTGACCAGACATGTCCGGTATGAAGATCGGACACGTCCAGTATGTGGATCAGGACTGAACTGCACAGTGTGACTGGATGCGTCCGGTTGACACACTGGATGTGTCCGGTGTGAATCAGCAAACGCAGTGTTCGGCAGAACAGTTGATCGAACGCTGGCAGCGTCCGGTCGTCCGATCGTTTGTGGGTGCTTACTGTACTCAACCAGACGCTGAGGCTCAGTGTCCAGTCAGTTTCTAACTGTCATGTCTGATCGGCCCAGGTGGCTCACTAGACTCGACCGGATGCAGCGGCTCCGCATCCGGTCGTTTCGAATAGTGCATCCGGTCAGACATATCAGAGAGCCGTTGGAGGCAATGGTGGGACACATGGCGGTCTTGCAGCTACCGGACGTGTTCGGTATGGTGACCGGACATGTCTGGTATTCACGATCGGTGCGTCCGGTGCTGCGTCCGGTCAGTAGGACCGGAGCGTCTGGTCGCACCGACTTTTGCCCAGTGAAGGGGTAACGGCTCTATTTAGTTCGTGGGGTTATAAATAGAAGCCATGGTCGGCCTTGGGCCACAAGCTAAGCACACTAGAGCCTTGGTGGCTTGTGTAGTAGTGCTTAGGAGCCCTCCATCTCACATATACTTGATAGTGATTATTCGATTGTGTGAGAGAGCGATTCTAGTGCGATTGCATCGTGAGGTTGCATCGAGTGGCACTAGGTGATCGAGTTGCAAGCCGGTGGTGCTTGTTACTCTTGGAGGTTGCCACCTCCTAGACTGGCTTGGTGGTGGTCTCCGTCGAAGCCCGCAAGAAGCTTGTGCAGTGCTCCGGAGAAGAGCTTTGTGAGGGGCATTGTGCTCGCCCCACGGGAGCCGTGAAGAGCAACTCTAGTTCAGCGTGTCATTGAGCTACCCTCACTTTTGGGGTAGGTTCTTACGGTAGCCCGACGTGCGGGCTTGGCGGGTGATGCCAATTAGCTGCCGAACCACCAAGTGAGCGGTCGACACAACAGGGACGTAGCGTGTTGGCAAACACTGTGAACCTCGGGAGAAAAATCACCGTGTCAACCTTGTTCCTCCCGTTGGTTTGCATCCTCGTTAAACAAGCTTGTAATTACTTTCATATACATTGTGCTTGTGTAGTTGCTTTTGTAATTAGTTAGCTTGTGTAGCTTACTAGTTACCTTCTTGCTTGTGTAGCATAGAAGTAGCTCTCTTGTGTGGCTAATTTGGTTTATGTAACCTTGTTAGTCACTTTACTTAGTTTGTGTAGCTAAGTATTTGTGCTCTCTAATTTGGCATTGGTTGCCTTGTTATTGAGCATTGCTAGTGAGCATTAGGTGGCTTTGTGCTTTTGCTTACTAGCATGTGTAGGAGCTCTCTTGTTGCTTAAAGTACTAGTAGCATAGGTTTGTGTGACCTTGCTCCTAGAATTGGTTAGGTGAGCTCTAGCTAGCCCGACACCTTTGTTGCTTGATTAGTATCTTTGGAAGGTGCTAGTGAACATAGATAGAGGGGTGTAGTCTTGGCTAGACCGATCATTTTAATTCCGCACTTGTTTCGGTTAGCCGACGGGATTAATTTTAGAAAAGACTATTCACCCCCCCTCTAGTCCGCCATCTCGACCTTACAAGTGGTATTAGAGCCCAGTCTCTCATTTGTGGTCTTCACCGACCCAAGAGGATGGCAAACTTTGGGCTAGAAGTTGTTTGTGACACACACATTTTTGATGGCACACACTATGCACAGTGGAAACGTCATATGCTTGATCATTTCTTGAATTGGGTCCCAAGGCATGATGGATCATTGTTGTTGGTTTTTCTAGTGATGCCTTGGATAAGGATAACCTCACCCAAGCGCAAGAGGATTGCTTACAACTTGATCATCGTCCTCTTTATTATCTAACGTGTGCTATAAATGGTGATATTTTTAGATGTGTGTGGGACTTGGAGAGTGCTCATGATATGTGGCTAGCACTCCAAGCCTTTTACGGTGACTCCTCCACATGGGATGATGGTAAATTCAAGAAGGAGGATGAACCAAAGAAGGAGGCGCATGAGTGTGTTGAGCATAACCACAATTTGGTGATTGTGGAAGATTGCTCCACCTCATGGTCAAGTGATGATGATGACGATCGATCAACTACAAGTTCACTTGACAAGGTTGATGATGATGCCACAAGTGTTGCAAGTGATGATGCTACCCCATGCACACTTGATGGTAATAATGGTTCATGCTCAAGCCATGATGAAGATGCTACTACATGCACTCCAACCACACCACATTGTCTTATGTCACAAGGTGACACCAAGGTATCAAATGATAATGTGGTTGATCATGTTGATTCATATGATGAGCTTGTTAGTAGACTTGCTAGCATGACCATGTCTTTAGAAAATGAGAAAGCTAAAACATTGAAATTAGAAAATAAAAACTCATTTCTAAAGAACTCTTGTGAAGAACATAAAGACTTACTTGATGCTTATAAATCTTCACATGATGAGCTTAAATTGAATCATGAGACACTACTTGCATCTCATGATGAATTATTAGAACAACATGCTTCTCTCATTAAAATGTTTACCAAGAAACTTAAAAATAATGAGAGTTCATCACATGGGTCAATTGATCAATCACATATTATTGCTAACCCTTGTGATGTAGGCAAGAAGCATGTATCCACCTCTTGTGATGATTTATTAGATATGCCATGCTCTTCACATATAGATGCTTGTTCTACTTCTATGTCTTGTGAGACTAACCTTTTGAAGGAGAACAATGAGCTAAATGAACAAGTGAAGAAATTGAGCAACAAGCTAGAGAGGTGCTACAACTCAAAAGTCACCTTTGAGCACATGTTGAAGACTCAAAGAAACTATGGTGACAAGTGTGGCCTTGGCTTCAAGAAGAAGATGACAAAGGGTGAAAGAAAGAGAGAAAGAAAGATGAAGAAGCTACAACAAAGAAAGCTTTCTCATACCATGTGCTACCGGTGTCATGAAGCGGGACACCTTGCAAATGGTTGCCCTAACATTGAGAAGCTCAAGAAGATAAAAGAAGAAGAGAGGCTCAAGCATGTCAAGTGCTTCAAGTGCCGCACTTGGGGTCATCTTACCTCAATGTGCCCAACCAAGCAATTGGTGAAGCAACAAGTGAAGCCTCAACCAAAGCCACAAGTTGAGCAAGAGAAGACACCCCAAGTTCAAATCAAGATCAACCATGAAGATGGTGGTGATTTGATGATAAAGAAGAAGAAAACAAGAAGGGGTGGAAAGGCAAGGCATCCAATGCAAACTCAAGATGCCAAGATGATGAGCAAGAATGAAGATGAGAAGAAAGATTATGCTCACATCAAGTGCTTCAAGTGTGGAAATATGGGACACTTTGCCTCTAAGTGTCCTACCAAGCTTGAGAAGAAGGCTCAAGCAATTCATGAGAGGCAAGGCAATGAGAAGCATCACATGAGCAAAGAAGAGAAGGCTCAAGCAAAGAGAAAGTGCTACTCATACCGGGAAAGGGGACACATGGCACATTCATGTCCCCTAGGTGACATTTTTAAGCCTATTTCAATTGTTGATGACAACATGCTTAGAAAGGATGGTAATGGTACCTCTATGGTTGCTATTTCAAAATATCCCGCTATTCATACTAAGGCCATGCCCAAGTATGTTGTACCTAACTTGAGAGGACCCAAACTTGTTTGGGTACCATCAAAAAGTGGATGATTGTTTGTAGGTACCATCGGTATTGAAGACTTGATTCAATTGATCTCACATTGTTCATCATATGTTGAATCAAGTTATGAAGCTTAGTGCTCATCCAAACCCAATGCCAAGTGAAAATTGAGTGAAGTCAAAATGCTATCAACATACAAGTGCTATAATTCAAGTTGTTGGTAATTCATTGGATATATTTGATGACTTGCAAATAATTGAGTTGAAGCTTGCTAGTTGGATGATCATGAGCTAACCAAGGTATACCTCTTGTTGATCATTTCATTTGGGTGCATATGAGTTGATTGAATTGGATAAATATGCAATGTTGCTTGCTATGAGTCGATTGAATGGATAATTGATTAAGTAATCAAGGTTGGATTGATTTGTGTTGGATTAATTCATAAGATGACATTTAGTAAGTCGGTTTGAATGGATATATGTCTTATGGAAGTATTCAAACAAGTTAGTTTCAAGTTTGATTCATATTTGATGAAGTATAGCTCAATTGTTGAAATCTATCCTATATTGCAAAATTGAGCTAGCTGTGATCTTAGCCATGCTTGAGTAATCAACACTTATTGGATTGGCATAAAAATTAGGTGTACATGCTCTAGACTTATGGTATAATATACTGTAAAATTTTCATGAGAATTGGATAAGAAATGCTTCAGTTTTGGAGTGGATCTTGTCAGCTATAGTGCAGCAGTTTTCAGCATGTAGCAGTGGTGGAAGAATTGAAATATGGCAGCAATCTAGAAGTCAAATGAAGCTCAAATTTTTACAGCTGCTAAGTAACTTAGTATTGCACACCTCCACCAAATTTAGTGGCATTGGGATTTTGTACTTTGGGAGATATGCTTATTTCTTTGAAGGGTACAAAATCTGTCAGAAAAGTGACAAATGTTGGATTGATCTAAAGTCACTTTGATTGAAAGGTCCTCAAATTGGAAACATGTTTATAAGTAATTGAGGCATATAAGTTTGGTTTTGAGATGATCTAAAAGCATGACAAGCAAAGAGTACAAGGCTATTTGATTATGGAGTGTACTTTGCACACATTCGGTACTCAAATTGAAAGATCAAGATCAAACTCAAGATGAAGTTAAAGTTTAAGTTCTAATGACTATTGGAAATCATTTGGTAGAAAGAAAAGGACTTAAACAAGAAGAAAGAAAAGGACTTAAAGAAGGAATCAAGGTTACTCACCAAGTTAAGTCCATCACTTGGATCGATCAATCAAGTCATTTCAAGTGAGTATCAAGAATGATTCTTGGAGAGAGGTCACTTCTCCCTAGTGTAGGGGCTTTCCGCCTATGTGTAGGTGAACCAAGTGTGGTACTTGGAAGGCTAACATGGAAGTGGTGATCCGAGGAACATTTGAGATGCTTAGTTGAAGCAATCAAAAGGGTTGATCAAGAAAAGCAAGCAACACCCAAAAGAGAGCTAGTCATGATATTTCAAGTGGTATTGTCAAATTGATGCTCTCATGCAAGCAAAGATCAAAAGATAAAGCAAGCCAACCACAACAAGAAAGTGCACTTAATCATAAGTGGTATTCATTTCATATGGGTGAAGAATGAAATTCAACATGGTATCTATTGGTCTTCACCAAGCTTATAATTGGACTTCACATTGCTATTGGAGTAATGAATTGGAATCTATGTGACTATCCTCTACTCCAACATAGCAAAGGTATCATTGTAATATGCATGATCATTTCATCCCTTACTAGTATGCGGTTAGTGCATATAGTACATGCTTCATAGGATCATGCATAACAAATGAAATGCTTAAATTCATAGCCTACCACTATTGTTTGAATGATTACTTGATCTAGTGGTTAGTACATGAATTTGTTCATGAGCTAGTGAACCCAAGTACTTGACTCAATTTGGATTGCTAACAAGTGATAAGTACAACATTGGCAAGATAACCCTTGCAAGAGGTGTGAAGAAGCTTGTCATTGGTTCAAACCGGACTTGGAAGCTTAGGCAAAGCAAGTTAGTTCAAGTCAATCATAGAAGCTCATGATAGTGATAAGAGTACAAGCACAAGACAACAATGCAAACGGATATCTAGTTCGTTTGTTTCAAATAGTATCTAGACTCAAGTATTTTATCAAGAATCTACAAATGATGTCTAGATCAACTCACAATTGATATCCTATAAGTGGTACTCATGAAGATAGAAAATGTTTAAGAAATGGTTTTTATTGAAAAATCCAACAAGTGGTTCCATACTAGAAGATTCTTCCAAGTGATATCACATCTACACATAATATCAATCATGCAAGAAAATGGTTCCACAAGTGATCCTCAACTTTAAGTGATCATCAAATGAAGAATGCATCCCTCACCTACAAGAGCTCAAGTGTATCAAATGGATAACACATGCTATTACATCGGGGGAGGTGTCACACAAATTGGTATCAAGTCAAAGATCCTATGTGTGGTATCTCAAGAAGCCTTACACAAGATACAAGTGGTATGAGTTACAAGTGGTATCTACAAGTGGTGTCATTCCAACAATCAAGTGATGTCCATAAAAAATGCAAGATTCAAGCCTCAACCATCTACCCCAAATGCATACCTTTGCATCAATGAGAAGCTCACCTTTTATGGAAATTGATGACAAAGGGGGAGAGATTGTACAAAAGATATGAAAGCTTTGAGATTGAGATTGTACAAAGGGGAGAGACAAGATATAAAAGCTCAAAGAAGTAGAGGTTGGACATGGACATGGACAAAGAGGGAGCAACATTAAAGAAAAGAGATGGATCAAAATTCTTGGACAAGAGAAGCACACAAGCAGAGGGAGCAAGCTCATGAACCTTGATTGATTGCATTTGATATGTGCATATTCATGTGCTTGCTTGCATTGCATAAGCTTTAAAATTCAATATGCATGCTTGTGTGGTGTATGCTAGTTGTAGAACTTGAATGATGATTTGATAACTAGCATGCATAGGATGATAGCTAGACACTTGGTATGCTTTTCAAAGTAATGCTAGTACCTTACTTTTAATGTTGATCTCACGAGGTATCTAGTGCTTTTATGTCCAAGTGATATCTAGCTAACCATGGTGCTAAGGATGAACTTAAAGGTGCAACTCCGATTGGTACACACTTCAAAGGTTTAATCTATACACCTTAGCATCATTTTGTAGTAATTACTCTCCCACAATTTTAATCTATGCATATGTGCGACCTTCAAATCAAACACTCTAGCACATATGTAGGGGGAGCTAATACTACCATTTCGGGTTTGTGGTACTTGTCCAAAATCATTTTCACATGGTAAAATTGCTTGGGCAAGCAACATGAATCCAAAAGAGCTTAATTTCCATATCTTTATAGAGTTATCATCAACTACCAAAAAGGGGGAGATTGAAAGGTCCTTGTGTGGTTTTGGTAATTGAGTGACAACCTAGGTGGACTAATTGTGTTTATGTGAGATACATAGGTAATTAGTCCACAGGTACATGTGTGTGAGCAACATATGCCATGAAGGTGAAAATGGCTTGGAGATGTTGCAAAGCTCACACATGTGATGATGAAGGAGCTCATTGCACATGAGACATGACATTGAGTCATGTGATCAAGGTGGAGAAGATCAAGACAAGACTTGGCTTGATGGGACTAGTTGCAAGCGTGAAGGGCAAGTCAGAGGCTTTGGAGCGATGGACCGCGTGGCGGTGAAGCTTGAGCAAGACTAGGCGCCGATGGACGAAGGCAACGATGAAAAGCAAGTGAAGTCAAGATCGATGAACTAATATGATCACGTGATGATATGAAGTGGATCATATCATTGTTGATCGTGTTGATGCATGTGTTGTATCGACATTGGAGGAGATGGAATGGAATGCGCAAGGCAAAGGTATAACCTAGGGCATTTCATTTCACCGGTCATAGGTGTGTAGAGAAGTTTATGACCAGGTTTAGGATAGATGGCCGTACTATCAAGAGGGCAAACTTGTTTGTATATCGGTCATCTAGTGCCACTCGAGTGATCTAACTTTACATCGTCGCTAGGATCGAGTGGCGTGGCAAGTTGAGTGGCTAACACCCTTGAAAATGTTTGTGAAAATATGCTAACACATGTGCACAAGGTGATACACTTGGTGGTTGGCACATTTGAGCAAGGATGAAGAAGATAGAGTTGAAAACGAGTTAGTCGCGCTGGTCACAGAGTGACCGGACGCGTCCGGTATGAAGATCGGACACGTTCGGTATGTGGCTTAGGACTGAACTGCACAGTGCGACCGGACGCGTCCGGTCGACACACCGGACGTGTCTGGTGTGAATCAGCAAACGCAGTGTTCGGCAGAACAGTTGATCGGACGCTGGCAGCGTCCGGTCCGGTGTGACCGAACGCGTCCGGTCGTCCGTGGGTGCTTACTGTACTCGACCAGACGTTGAGGCTCAGTGTTCGGTCAGTTTCTAACTATCGCGTCCGATCGGCCCTGGTGGCTCACTGGACTCGACCGGACGCAGCGGCTCCACGTCCGTTCGTTTCGAACAGTGTGTCCGGTCGGACATATCAGAGAGCCGTTGGAGGCAACGGTGGGACACGTGGTGGTCTGGTAGCTACCGGACGTGTCTGGTATGGTGACCGGACACGTCCAGTATTCACGACCGGTGCGTCCGGTGCTGCGTCCGGTCAGTAGGACCGGAGCGTCCAGTCGCCCCGACTTTTGCCCAGTGAAGGGGTAATGGCTCTATTTGTTCGTGGGGTTATAAATAGAAGCCATGGTCGGCCACAAGCTGAGCACACTAGAGCCTTGGTGGCTTGTGTAGTAGTGCTTGGGAGTCCTCCATCTCACATATACTTAATAGTGATCATTCGATTGTGTGAGAGAGCGATTCTAGTGTGATGGCATCGTGAGGTTGCATCGAGTGGCACTAGGTGATCGAGTTACAAGCCGGTGGTGCTTGTTACTCTTGGAGGTTACCACCTCCTAGATGGCTTGGTGGTGGTCTCCGTCGAAGCCTGCAAGAAGCTTGTGCGGTGCTCCGGAGAAGAAGCTTTGTGAGGGGCATTGTGCTCGCCCCGCGGTGCCGCGAAGAGCAACTCTAGTTGAGCGTGTCATTGAGCTACCCTCACTTTTGGGGTAGGTTCTTGCGGTGCCCGACGTGCGGGCTTGGCGGGTGATGCCAATTAGCCGCCGAACCACCAAGTGAGCGGTCGACACAACGGGGACGTAGCGTGTTGGCAAACACATGAACCTCGGGAGAAAAATCACCGTGTCAACCTTGTTCCTCCCATTGATTTGCATCCTCGTTACACAAGCTTGTAATTACTTTCATATACATTATGCTTGTGTAGTTGCTTTTGTAATTAGTTAGCTTCTGTAGCTTACTAGTTACCTTCTTGCTTGTATAGCATAGAAGTAGCTCCCTTGCATGGCTAATTTGGTTTGTGTAACCTTGTTAGTCACTTTGCTTAGTTTGTGTAGCTAAGTATTTGCGCTCTCTAATTTGGCATTGGTTGCCTTGTTATTGAGCATTGCTAGTGAGCATTAGGTGGCTTTGTGCTTTTGCTTACTAGCATGTGTAGGAGCTCTCTTGTTGCTTAAAGTACTCGTGGCATAGGTTTGTATGACCTTGCTCCTAGAATTGGTTAGGTGAGCTCTAGCTAGCCCGGTACCTTTGTTGCTTGATTAGTATCTTTGGAAGGTGCTAGTGAACATAGATAGAGGGGTGTAGTCTTGGCTAGACCGATCATTTTAATTCTGCACTTGTTTCAGTTAACCAATGCGATTAATTTTAGAAAAAAACTATTCATCCCCTCTAGTCCGCCATCTCAACCTTACAGACATGCAACTCCTCAGCGGCGTTCGCGGCCACCCGGTTCTAGCGGTAGTGTTTTGACCAGGCTACGACGAGACTCGGCCGGTGCGATCGATCAAGCTCCGACTACCTGGATTTCCGTTGAGATCATCGGCAGAAACGAGCCAACAAGCTGGTTAAGCCCACGCTATGCATGCTAGATCCAATCACAAGTTTCAGAGCGAAGATGGAGGACGAATTTCACTTTACCTTACCTCCCCCGCGACCACACGCGCTGAGATCGGAATATCCAAGTCAACAGATGCAAAGCCAGAGATCGTACCGGAGAGTTTCACCTATTCTGGACTGCATCAAGGAGTCAGCCAAATAGTTCCCAAAACCCAACTTGAATTGGTTACGTGCTTCCATCAGCAAATAAATAAATAAAGAAAGCATCATGATGACGCAAGCAAGCTAGCTACTGGGAACTACGTACGTCAATACGAGATACATGTGTACAGGCCTCAACGGCAACGTCAAGCGGCTCCTGCACAAGAATCATTCGAGTGAGCATTGCTGTACCGGGTCCGTCACGACAAAACTCAACTCGACACGCAACGTCCACAGATGAGATAGAGATGTACCAGGAAGATCTTAGACCGCGCACCCATCCGACTGCATCAAACCGTCCAAGCCGGAAGCAAGCCAGTTGTCTGACTACTCATCACATTTTCCGACTACTTTGGCTGCGGTGACCAACAACTCGACAGCTCATGTCCAAGTACTCGCAAGCTGATGCTCGGGGGCTACACTAGGGGCTTTCGGTGCAATTATGATCAAGAGTTTGACGGACCTATTTCTATTCAAGATCAATCTCTCGGTTCGACGTGACTCCTGTCGACGAATCGGGGATAACACTCATCTACGTCCAAGTCCAAAGCAGAGAAGTCTGGATCGGATTGAAAGTTCTGTTTTCCGTCTCGGTGAGTCACCGAGTCAGAGCCGATGCTCAAGACTACAAAAGGCTATGTGTTGTGGAGATACGCCGGGTCGGTCACAGTGCCATCGCTGCATCCAGGCGGAGAAGGAAACTGCTGCACGTGATCGAGGCGGAGCTCTGAGGTCATCACCGACAATGAAACATCGACAGACAACTAGAGAAGGCGTATCCGAATCAATGTGGCATGCAAGCTAATTAAATATTGAGGCTTGTATACATGTATACATGCAGGATGTACAGCAACAACCTGGAAGGTGTAGAAGCGAATTTGATTTTTTGAATCCTGGTCTGGAACGGGTCCGGTCGATCACGGATTGGTCTGTGACCTGCTCAACTGGATGCTGTGACTGATCCAATTTTATCAACAAACCACTAGCTGTGGTGTCCAACTACTCTGCTGCGGTGTGCGACTACTCGCTCGCATGTCCAAGTACTCTGTCGTGGTGTCCGAGTACTCTGCCGTGGTGACCGACTACTTGGTTGTGGTGACCAACTACTCAACAGCTTATGTCCAAGTACTCACAAGTTGATGCTCAGGGGCTACAACCACTGGGGTCTCCTGAGCGCAAAATGTCAGGATCGTGCGCTGATTCTACCATGCGATCTACGAGGTGGATGACGAAGACAAACTCCAAGGATGTCTCCTCGAAGATCGAGAGGACCAGGAAGACCTCGCTCTTTCGACGAGATCAACAAAAGAACTCGCCAGAAGGCTCTCACGTCTCATGATGTCTGAATCAACCCTGGTCTTGCCGACAATCGAATTCAATTAAAACTCTAGGACAGAATCCACCTCGGAAGCCAATCCGGGATCTTTTCACAGCAATCCGGGTTCTTTTCCGATGGGACTCCGGAATACAGCTTCAATCCATCAGAAGATCAGTTCAGGCTTACTTCAAAACCCTTCCATGAAGTTAGGTCCTCTCCCAATTGGACTCAACAACATGGCAAGATCTTACCAAGACCCGCTCTAAGAAGTAGCCGGTCCAGTGCGAAGGCTACAGCTTACCGGAGCACTGGAAGGCCTCATACTAACCATGACATCTCAAGATTGCCTCGTCCACTGGCCGGGTCCTATTCCCAGAAGCAGCAACGCTCGATTAGGTGATGAGACAGCCGTTCTACCCTACCAAAAAGGCAGTATGCTCTACGACACCGATGCCTCCATAGAAGACATTAACAACTCATGCAAGGCAGACATAGAAGCAGTACATGCCCGAGAAGTTTTTATGGTTCAATAATCACCGCTGATACCGCCACAAGCACCAGATGTCAGATCCTCAGATGAGTCAGAATCCAACATATCTCCCAACGCCCTGGAATACGATGGCGAGTCTGAGGGTTAGAAACAAGCCAGAGAAAGAAGAAATAAACTAAAAGAAGGTCGCAGACACCGCGCTAGACAGCGCAAAGAAGCCTGGATCAAGTACGAGACAGAATTAGCCAAGTACGGCAAGAAGAAATACGATCAAGAAGCCAGAGAAAGACGAGCAGCCAGGGCACGCAATGCTCCATATGATAAGATCCGAGAAGTGTTAGAAGAACTTGAAGCCATTTTCACATCCCAATGAAGAACAAGAGCGACTCTGAGAACTTTTACGAACATCCTTAAAAGCACATGATGAAAAGACCCGCTCTAGAATACCCGTTGTTTTAGCCAGGCAAGAAGTACAAAGTCAAAGGAGGTCTGCTTTTGAAAGACTGGGGCCAAACGGAAGCCACGACCGAGGAAGCAGAAAAAACCATACTCAGAGTAACCAAGTTGAGCATACCGGCCGAGAGCAAAAGAGCTAAAAAGATGCTTGAGCCTACCGATGAGGGTAGATAATAAGCTAACACCCGAACCAAAAAGCAAAATGGCTGAAATTATGCCTGAGCATACCGGCCGAGAGCAAAAGAGCTGAAAAGATGCTTGAGCCCGCCGATGAGGGTAGCTGATAAGCTAACACCCGAACCAAAAAGCAAAATGGCTGAAATTATGTCTGAGTATACCGGCCGAGAGCAAAAGAGCTGAAAAGATGCTTGAGCCCACCGATGAGGGTAGCTAATAAGCTAACACCCGAACCAAAAAGCAAAATGGCTGAAATTATGCCTGAGCATACCGGCCGAGAGCAAAAGAGCTGAAAAGATGCTTGAGCCCTCCGATGAGGGTAGCTAATAAGCTTACACCCAAACCAAAAAGCAAAATGGCTAAAATTATGCCTGAGCATACCGACAGAGAGTAAAAGAGCTAAAAAGATGCTTGAGCCCGTCGATGAGGGTAGCTAATAAGCTAACACCCGAACCAAAAAGCAAAATGGCTAAAATTATGCCTGAGCCTACCGACCGAGAGCAAAAAAGCTAAAAAGATGCTTCAGCCCGCCGATGAGGGTAGCTAATAAGCTAACACCCGAACCAAAGAGCAAAATGGCTGAAATTATGCCTGAGCCTACCGACCGAGAGAAAAAAAGCTGAAAAGATGCTTGAGCCTGCCGATGAGGGTAGCTGATAAGCTAACACCCGAACCAAAGAGCAAAATGGCTAAAATTATGCCTGAGCCTACCGGCCGAGAACAAAAAAGCTAAAAAGATGCTTGAGCCCGCCGATGAGGGTAGCTAATAAGCTAACACCCGAACCGATCATGAGTTGTTTTCACAACCAGGGAAAGAGCCAGATGTTGGCCACACCCCGAGTTAAGCAAAAAGCTGAAAACATGCTTGAGCTCACCGGACGAAAGCAAAGAAACTAAAGATGCTTGAGATCGCCGGTCCTAAGTCTTTTCAATACTAACAAGAACAAAAAGGGAAAGATCTACATACCCCGAGTTGTTTACATGGCGCAGATGAAAGCCAGACAAACAATCGACAAATCAAGAAACTTTGTCAAGCCAATGATCTACTTACCCCGAGTTGTTTACATGGCGCAGATGAAAGACAGACAAACACTCAACAAATCAAGGGACTATGACAAGACAATGATCTTCATACCCTGAGTTGTTTACACGGCGCAGATAAAAGCCAAATAAGTACTCGACAAGTCAAGGCTCAGATAAAAGTCATACAAACGCTCGACCTATCAAGGAATTGTCCTACAACGGATGAAAGAATACGACCACTCTAAACTGTGGATGCGCGCCACGCCCAAGAAACAACTACTTAGAAAAAATTCTGATCACTTGGACAACTCATTTGAAGAATAAACAAGGCGAAGACATCCATGCAAAGAAGACATCAACAAAAAATAAAGAATCTTCATTCAAAAAGGAGTATAATATCCTATTACAGAGGTTGGCGTACAAAGGTCAATTACATCAAGCATCGTCATCAGGAGAAGAAATATCAATATTAGGATTATCCACAATCCTCCTGGCTAAATCTTCGACCTCAGGCTCCACCTTTTCAACGGCATCCAGATATTCTTGACTCTCGGCTTCCTCCGCAATCTTGGACAAAGGGACCTCCGGAGCAAGAACCTGGACCAAGGCAAGAACATTTCTGGTACATTCAAGATATACAAGAACTATAAAATACACTCAGGGGGCTGCTCTACTTCAGAAACTATCATATTCATGACTACGGAGATTTCAGACCACGCAACAAAATGCTCGATGAATCAAAATAGCACACCAGGAGGGTATTTATAGACCAAAGAAGCGGTGCACATGGACCGAGAGCACCAACAGAACAAACCTAACAAAGGACATAGTGAAAAGACAGAATTCAATGAAAGAGGACTCAGGCGTGAAGGAACAGTACTCAAGGATGAGCATATTCGAAAGGATATACCTACACTGTACAACTCGCGAACAAACAGCATTTACACTCAACCACCACCATACAACTACATCTGACAACAGCAGACTACTAGAGAATATACCAAGACCCTGCATCCGAGTTCTTTCTGAATAAAAGAACCCAGATATATGCTCAGGGGCTGCGACAGGAGAGGTTTTCAGTTCTTTGAACAACTCAGATTCAAGACCCTCCAACTCTTTGTTCCAAATAGCAAGAGGCTCGGGGGCTACACTCAGTGAGTGCACTTTTTTCAAAAAAAGTGCACATCACTCAGAAGACTTCTTCAAGATAGCAGTTTTCAAACAACATAAGATTCAAGACCCTTCAACTTTTTGTTCCAAATAGCAAGAGGCTCAGGGGCTAAACTCAGTGAGTGCACTTTTTTTCTTCGAAAAAGCGCACGTCACCAAGAAGACTTCTTCAAGACAAACCACTTCAAGGACTCACAACAAAAAGAACCCGGACCGAGCTATATCCAAGTTCTTTTTGATAAATAACCCGGGTATATGCTCAGGAGCCCTTCGACGAAGAATCAGAACAATTTCAAGACAAGACCCTCCAGCTCCTTGTTCTAAATAGCAAGAGGCTCGGGGGCAACACCCAGACGGATGTACTTTTTCTTCAAAAAAGCACACACCACTCGAAGATCCCAAGAAGCGCTACATGGTTTCACTCAAGAAAGCACTCGGGCGACGCTTGTTCTTGCTCGGCAAGACCTGGAGGAACAAGACAAGGCTTCCGGAGTTCAACCATGAAGTGCTCGGGGGCTTGTCGATGCGGGACCCACGGGATACACCGCAAGGAAGAGAGGAGATCTAGTTTGATTAGGATTCCTCCCATGTAATCCTAGTAGTAATACTATCCTGTAATCCTACTAGGACTCTACATTGTAAACCGACAATGACTCTGGCCTCCTAACTATATAAAGGAGGGCGGAGTTCCTGGACAAAGGCAACGCAACGCAACGCAACACAACACTTTACAATCAATCCAACGCAAAGGCTAACGCCGACTGGACTTAGGGCTATTACTCGATCACAGTCGAGGGCCCAAACCAGGATAAATCAACTGTCTCTTGCGTTTACCATCGAGTTCTGCATACGCTGAAGCCCGAACAAATTGCCCCGGGTACCCCCGTGGCAGGCTATCGGTGGTGAAACATCGACAATCACTATTCATCTTCCCCAGCGAGTTCTTCGTGGGTTTGAGCTTGGATTCGAGTTCTTCATGAAGCCGAGTCCTTCTTCTTCTTACTCCTTTCCTTCACCCTATTAGGGTTAGGGTTCGGTGACCCTCTTTTAGATCCAAAAACCAAATCTCTCACATTGGCTCTGTTCTTTTCTTGCCATGCGCCGGTGAAGACGGCGGTGCGGCACCTTTCCCCGCGCGGTGGCGGTGGTGACCGGCAGTTGAGTGATGCCCGCCACCCCCCAGTCTCTTTTTATTTTCTTTTACCCAGTTAGGGTTAGAAATTTTGGATCAAAACTAGGGTTAGGTATTCGATTTCACTGTATTTTTTGTTCACCCGATCTAGATCTAAAAGCCTTAGAAGACCTGGCTCTGGTACCATTGTTGAAAGAACATGACCTTAGCCATAGATCTAGCAGGTACATCTTACTATAAACATGATGAACACACCCTAGAACTTTAAACTACTAGATCTAGAGGGAGAGGAAGGGATGGAAAGGGCTGACCGTTTGTGCCGATGGAGGAGGATCTGCTCGCGTCCGCCATGGAGTCGGTGAAGGCAGTGGTGCCATGTAGTGGTCGTAGGTGACACGGTCCAGTGGCGGTGGGTCGACGAATGCAGTGGAGTCTGGTGATGCAGTTCGGTGGCACAGTTCGGTGGCGGTGAGGCAGTGGAGCTTCCTGACACTGGTTGCGCAACCTCTAGATTGGATTAGGGATTTTGGTGGGGAACTGTAGCTCGGTCAACCTCGTACTCAGAGCCGCCGGCCCTCCATCTCTATATATTGCGTAGTGTGACAGGGGCCCTTTAGCCATAGTGGGTTGGGCGCTCCCGATCACGGCGCGGATCAAAGGCCCAACTGGGCCGTTGGGCCCAGTTTAGAATTAGAGATCAATCTAACAGTCCCGAGTACCCCGCGCCTCGTCTGCCTTCCCCACACCGCTGCTGCGGGTCTCGCCTCTGGAAGGCGGAGGGCGAGGAGGAAGGCGGCGGCGGCGGTCCCCGACGCCGAGATGCTGTTGCCGGGGCTGCCCCTGCGCGGTGGAGGTCAGCGCCCTCGTAGGCACCCGGTGGCGTGCTGCATCGAGCATCGCCGCGTGCAAGTCTATCGATCGCCCCCGCCTGCGACCTGAGCACAAAACCACAACAAAACCCCACTAATCACTAATCAACACAAAACCGCAACGAAGACCAATTTTCCACGGATATTTAACTTTTTACCATTATAACCAATATCAACTTCTGATATAGCACTCTTACGGTTGTCACTATATTTTTAACAGTAAAGAAAGAAAAACGCTATAAAAATATCATATTTGCTCGTGTAGCACGCCGACCCTCAAGCTAGCATAGATCCAAGTCAGCATGCGCCCGTGAAATGTCCCTCCTGCCCTTGCCTTCTTCCTACTCTCCCAGCGTGGGCCCGCACTCGCCTCTCTTGGCTCTGCCTCAGGTTCGTCATGGACGCGCTCGTCTCCTAGCCCCGCGTGGGTTCACGGCCTCATGCGCCCCCGCCCTAGATGAGCTGGGGTGCTCCGCGCTCGCACTGTCGGCGCCCTCCGTGGCCGCGGCCGTCTACGCGGTGGCGGAGCTGCTCTAGTCCGGCGGCGGCGGCGGGGGGACCTATGCGAGCGGGCCGTGGCCGCGCTGGCCACCCTCGCGTCATCCAACGCCGCACGGTAGTCCCTGATGCAGGAGTCGAGTGCCCGACGTCTGTGCCGCGGGCTCGAGTCCGGTGGTGCGGCCCCAACTGAGAACGCGTGCGCGGTGCTAGCCGCTCCCACTGACGACGACGTCGCGGGACGCGGCCGTGACCGTGGGTGCGTATGGCCTACGCCAGGGTGCTCCAGAACCTCTCCGTGAGAGGCGAATGCGACCCGCAAGAGCATCATGGCTATGCCCACAGCCGCGTGAACGGCAGAGACAACATGCATGCGGGTAGCTTCATGGGGTGGTGCCGTTGCGTGAGCGATCAATGGCGCTGAAGTGATTCGTTATTTGTTTCCTGCTTTCTGGTACTTTGTGCCGTTGTTGATCCTTGGCAAGGGAGATTCGTAGTTGGAGTTTGGCCATAGCGAAAGCCATCTATGCAAGCAAAATCCAGGGGCTGGAGCTGCCTGATTCTCTGGTTGGCCTGAAGAGCGTTGCGTTCGACGGCGTGGCACCGGTTCCTTTGTGAGCGTCAACGACGACCGCGTCCTCCTGTGGCACAGCACCGTCTGAGCAGGGGGCTCCGGTCGCTCGATGGGGGCTCTGCGATAGCGCGGCATGCCAGGAGGCAGGAGGCAACGAACAGGGCCGTCGCGGGCACGCGAGCCTTGCCATCGCGACGGCGCGCGCGGGGGAGCTGAGATGGGGCCGGGCCATGACGACGAGGGGAGGCGCGGGCCGCTGGCGAGCCTCCTGGCAGTGCGTAGTGCGTTGCGTCGCGCGCTGCGGACCGGCCTGGACCACGGGCCAAGCACGGCACGACAGCGCCGACGTCCACCACGCTGTCAAGGACCTGGACCATGGTCCAAGCATAGCTCGACACCGGGCACGGCAAGGACGACCTCAGTGAAGAGGCCCCGGCAGACCTGCACGGTGGTGGCCGGGTTCCCGAGCTCTCTCGGTGGGGCGGCGGTCCCAGGGCGGGGGAGCAGCAGGTGAAGAGGCGAGGGCAGGCCTAGAACGCGAGGGGAGCAAGACAGAGAGGGTGTGGATGGGGTGGAAGCCGTAGGCGTCGAAGACGCCGGAAGTCGGCGGCTTTTCTATGGCGGCGCATGCTGGTGCACACTGCTCGACAAGCATCGAGATGGTCGAGACGCGGCATGGGCGGAGAGAAAGAAGGTAAGGCTAGGAGGGACATTTCACAGACGCATGTTGTCTTGGATCCACGCTAACGCTAGAGCTGGCGTACCATGTGAGTAAATATTGTATTTTTATAGCTTATTTCTGTTTCAGCTGTGGCAACTGTAAAAGTGCTATCTTAGAGGTTAGTAAAAAGTTAAATATCCGCATTTCCCACAGTCCAAACGGAAACCGCCACGCACGGCGGGGCAAGGCAGAACGGAAGCAGAAGCAGAAGCAGGAGACGAGCGGGCGGAACCGAGGAGGCAGGGACTGCTGACCTTTGGTCTTCGGAGCCGGCGACGGCGAGGTGGCGTGCGTGCGAGCGCGTGGGAACCTCCGGGAGGAGAGCAGAAAAAGGCAGGGCCGTGCCGTGCTTGGAGGAACAGGAACTGTCGCTGCTGCTGCTGCCGTGCTGGCTACCGCCTGGCCTGGTCTGATCAAGTCTGATGGGATGGGACGTGGCGAGCCGGGCCAGAGCCACGGCTCAAGTCGGATTCACACTCGCACTCGCACTCGCACTCGCACTCGCAGTCTCGCGTCGGCTCCCCACTCGGAGCAACGCAACGGCTAGCTTATCTCAGCTGGAGCTTGACTCGACGATCCATTCATTTTTTCCCCTACACCGGATGTGTTGATTGCTACCTCTAGGTTGTCGTCAAGCCAATTTTGATCTATTCACAAATCTAGGCGTCCATTTGGCTGTACGCCAAATTTTAGTCTACCTAGCTTAAATTTGTCTAACCAAGCGCCCAAGCCACAACCAACGGCAGTTGCTGCCTTGCTGGCCGCTCGTGGTTGCCAAAAATGAAGGGCTTGTTTGGATTAGGGGAATTTTAAAAGAACTTTAAATAAATCTATTTCTTACGTCTTGCTTACATTACATGGTGCTTAGAACCGAGAAATGAAGCTTTACTTTCCTATGGAAAGACTTGCTTTCCTTCATGTAATTGAGAAAAATAAAACATCCACCTCAAGCACTTCGAAAATTTCCGTACATGTGTATGCAGGGATGGGCAAATCCTTAGGCCCTGTTTAGTTTCCAAAATTTTTTGCACAGTACCCGTCACATCGAATCTTGCGGCTAATGCATGGAGTACTAAATGTAGACAAAAAAAAAAACTAATTGTACAGTTGGGTGAGAAATCACGAGACGAAACTTTCGAACCTAATTAATCCATAATTAAACACTAATTGCCAAATACAAACAAACGGGCTACAGTACCCAAAACCAAAAATTTTTGGCTTCTAAACGCGGCCTTACTAGAATGGAGTAATACATATGTTTTGTCTTCCTAATACCCATTCCTGTTGATAAAAAATACCCATTCCTATAAAATTCTTGTGTTTCTTAGTCCTCTGTTTTCTACATGCACGTATATCATACTCCTATGTTTTATTTCTTTTCCTTCGTTTTCCATTCCTTCATTCTAAACAGGCTGAGGCTCACCCGAGCTGTCCAAGTGTTGTAGCCGAATCAGGTTACTAGCACATGGCATAATTACATAGAGCAATGAATATGCATTTAATACTATGTCATAACCAAGGTTTAAACCCATGAGGCCAATTCCAATAGAAGTTTTATTCTCATTTAATGAGGACTGGTTCGTTTCGTTGCTGGTTCGTGAAGAAGTACTGCTGGTTGGTTTGTGTGAGAGAAAAATACTATTCCGGCTGAAAATTTACGATCGTTTACGACAAGCCACAGCCAAACGAACAGGCTGATTATGAGAAGAGAGAAGATGAGTTTCATCTAGATAAAACTTAGCATGTACAACGACCAACATATGGAAAACCAAGTGAAACATCACTATGGGCATTTCGTTTGATAACACTATGCAACATTTGTAAATGCGTATGTATATGAAACTGTGAAATGAAATTATAAATTGCAAGTCTTGTTTTCATTTCATCAACTACAGGTTACTCTTGGAAACAATGTAATAAAATCTAGTACCGGGAAGTCTTAAGTGTTGTGATTGCAAATTATAATTTGTTTACACCGTATTGATGCTTGTAATTAGATCAACGTATCAAGATCCATGTTGAATTTATAATTATATGTGGACCTTGCGTGCTATACACAGAGCTAACAGTTTTTTTTTTGTGTGTGGTTGCAATATAATCCAAACATCACCATTAGTTTTTTTTTTTGGTATGGGCGTATGGTTACGGCCAAACGTCATCATTCTAGTCAAATTATTTCGGATATACCTAGTTTGGCCACGGGAAAATTTTGCTACAAAAGCCTTACATCTATTTTATAGTTGCAGCAATACTTAGTGCTTGTATGTAACTGTTCCACTCTATGTTTTCAGTCAAACAGGTGCAGCTCCACGAACTTTGCTTTCGAAAAAAATAGAGTTACGAGAGCACCAGAAACTCTGGTTTTTTTTTTTTGTAAAACTGCTTCACAGTGGAATTTGTAGAGCAGTACCAAATAGACACCTATTAGTTAACTTCTGCGAGATGAGTTACCGGCCGGTTGTTTTTTTTTTTACAACCAGCCGGTGATCTGTACTATTGATGCGGTGACAGAGGAGGGGCTTGCCTGCTGGCTGCTGCACACAACCACCAAAATACCTCAAAATTAAAAATAGATCTGGCCTGATACACTGTTGAATCGAGCGGGCACCTGGTCATGTTTGCTTGAACTTATCAGCCTGTCATATTAGTTATAGTACAATATTTTTTCTCATAATAAATCAGCCAACATTACTTTTCAGCATGGCTTTTCAGTGAAGCGAACAATGTCAGGTGCAGACTGAGTACATGATTCACAGATACTCACGTGTGGACAGTTGAATAGACAATGAATCCTCTATTTGTCGCAAACTGCTTAATGCATATTATATGCAGCCATGATTACATAAGAATAAGTTCCATATGTGATATTTTCTTGCTTCTTAAATCTTGATATACAGTACGAATCTTAATACAGAACAAATTAAGAATTTGTCCGTCTATTTTTGTTTTTTTAGGGGAATTTGTCCGTCTAATGGTACTAATGGAACGTGGCGAGCCGGGGCCGAGCCAGAGCCACGGCCCAGGTCGGACTCGCAATTGCACGGACTGCGCCAGCCGCCAAGTGAACAGCTCGCGTCGGATCATCGCTAGGAGTAACGCTATGCAACGGCTAGATGATCTCAGCTGTCAGCTGATCCTGGCCCAACGACCCGTTCGTTTTTTTTTTCCGGGAACATTTATCTTTTCTCCTACGAAGGAGTATTTAGGATGCGGTTGGATACTGCCAGTATATCTCTAACCAGTCAAGCCAATTTTTTATTTATGGACAAATTTAGACGTCAATTTGCCTATAAGCCAAATTTCAATATATACTTACCAAATTTGGCCAGCCAAGCTAAATGTGGTTGCAGGCCTCTCGTGAGCGCCAAAAGTGCTCGGATGAGCTATTATTAAAGGTTGTTTTTAGTTTAGCTTCTAGAAATTACTTGTACTGTTAAAAAGCATTACGTCGTCTAAACGGATGAAACCTAAAACTGCTTTTCTAGAAGCTGATGTTGATCTTACTTTTGGCTTTCTGCTTTCTGCTTTTTCAAATGGTTTTCAAGCCAAAGCAAGTTGTTATATGCTGCCATAAGTACATAGGATAAAAAAAATAATATGGCATTTAATGCTTGATAACCGAGGTTTGGTATGATTGCAATCAAATATCACCATTGTAGCCAAATTTCAGATGACTAGTTTGGCTACGACAAAATTTGGCGTGGTACAACAGCGCTACAAACCTTTCCATCCCATTTTATTGTTGCCAACGGTATTTATTTAACTCGTGCGAGGTGAGTTACCGGTGATTTTGTTCGCAAAAAAAAGAGTTACTGGTGATTTATACTGTACAATTGATGCAGTGATGGAGGAGGGACCTCCTGGCTCCTGCATTTGCACTTGCTCGTCTAGGGATGTAGCGTGCTAGAACAAACCTTTGCACGCGAAGAAACGAATGGACGCAAATGGGGGCTGATCGGCGTACAAAATCATCACAACCACACCAACCAAAGTGCCACTAAAAATAAATAGACCGGCCCAAAACCATCGAAACGAGTGTTGACGACTTGACGCAATAAAGAGGTTGCACAGATTCGGTATACGATGGCTGCAGTGCGAGTACATGTGGTGTGGTGACAGTGCCTCCGTCCCAATTCCTAAAGTGTAAGAAATTCTAGGATTTAAGTTTGTCCTAAAAATGTAGGGAGCATTGGTTAGCTAAATAGGTGAGCACTAGTTGCACCACTGCAATTTTGATTCTTGATTCATTCGGTAGTATTTTTCAGCGAACGAATAATGTTTTCCTCTCACAACATTTCAGTATAAGCATCGGCATAAGTCAAATTTCAGCGAAACGAACAGGGCCATGATAGAGGGACGTCGGTGTACTAAATACACTAGCCACGCAATAACTTCAATATAATCTTGGTGCTTAATTGAAGGGCACCAAAATCATTTTTTCTGTACATGTCAGGAACGATGAGGTAGGTGAAATTGGTAACTGAAATGAGGGACTATAACTAGTGGCAATCCTACCACAACTAAAAAAAAATCAATAATAAGGTAATGACTTCTTTACACACCAACGTAAAAGAAGTCCAGCCACGCCCACACCCCCTCCCTCACTCGCATGCACACCCGCCCGCCCGCCCGCCCGCGTCGGTCTCTCCCTCCCCCCCCCCCCCCCCCCCGCCTCCATGACCGGCAAGCTCCTTCTAGACAATGTCCTCCCCGGGCCCACCGCCACCACACACCCGCGCCCCCACCCGTCTCGTGCCGAGCTCGCCGACCATGGCGGATTCGGCCCCGGCGTGCCATGGTGGATCGGCTAAGGTAGGCCTCCTCCTACTACTCTCACGTTAGGGTTCTGGTGAGCCCTCTCTTCTTCCCAAATTCTAGCAGCAATAGAAGGAAAGGGGGGTTGGGGAAGAAAGCCGTCCAGGCGGTGGGGGATGCCGGCGGACGGTTTAGGGACCCTGGCGGCGGTGCAGGTAGCCAGGCTAGGTAGGTCGGAGCGGGGGCGCCATGGCCAGGGCGGCGGGGCGCGGGGGGGGGGGGGGAAGTGGAGCCGCGGGCGAGCTAGGTTTTGTCGGAGCTCAATGGCCGCGGCCGTGGCCACGGAGCTCCGGCGAAAACCCTAGTTCGCCGCGGCGGGGAGGGGGGAGAAGGTGGAGCCGCGGGCGAGCTAGGTTTTGCCGGAGCTCACCGACGTGGCGAACTAGGAGGAAGAAGCTGATGTGCTTTTTTTATGACTAAGAAGTTGTTGTGCTGTGCGTGCGTGTGTGCGTGCGCACGGCCAGGCGTGCATTAGCCGCATTCCAATAATAATAGGATGTCAAACTATTTTCGAAGCCCATCTCAAATAATAAACATATATATTGCCGCCTAAAGCAAACTATAGATAGCAAAAAAAATCCATTGTATACTAATATAATAGTACATATCGTATTGTTGGAAATCCAGTTGTTATACATGACACATGACTTTTTGTGCAGAAACCATATAATATGCATTTAGACCCGAAATTGCTTTAAAAACGATGTACCTTACAATACACATCATAGTTTATGTATAAGAACTGTCAAGATGTATATAGAATCATCACATGTGGATTTCCTTTTAGGAACTACCTACAATACATTACTGACGTTTTTAGTATAGTCATAGTCATTGTTGTAGATGGGTTTCACAAATGTCCATTTAAATGTGGCTCTCGACGACGTACTTGCAATCCGATCCTAATTTTCTGAAAAATATCAAGGCCTCACAGTCATTTAGGGTAACATAGCAAAATCCATCACAAGAAAATAAAACATGCAGCAAACTGAAAACTGTAAGAAAGCACGCCACTGGTTACATGAATAACTGAATAAGTATGGACACAAGTAAGAAATGCAGAAGTATATGCACATACGGAGATCTAAGACAATTTGCAATTATAATTAAAGATGGCAAGGTGCTCGAAGAAACAAACAAACAAGAAGATTATTGGCATACATACATGTAAATATGAAGCCTGGACGCATACTGTTCTTCACCACGGCTTTAGCCATGTGCAGGGAAAGTTGTGGTTGCCCAGGGATCCTTTGCAGCTTGTACTTGAACACCTTCGAACCCGGTGAACCTTCTCTCCAGCAGTCCACCACATGATACAACCCGTCATACGTGAACGTTGAGATCTCTCTGGCCCTCGAATGGCTGCCTTCCTCTCTGTTCTGATCTTTGAATCCATGAATCACCCGGACAGGAGTCTTCATCTTGATGCAATTCTTCAGGGCAAGGTTCCCATGCTCAAGCTTCTGATCTCCATTATCCTTCTTACCAGAACCTGTATATACCAGTTCGCCTGAGTTTGATGACAGTTCATCAGGATATTCGCCTGAAGCGACGACGCTTATGGCAATCCGCACGCCGGTTTTTTCATGGCTGGTGGAGTCAATGCCTCCCTGGAACGGACGGTGGAGACCAACGAGGGCTAGCTGAACCCTGTACAGAAACTCATCGCCGACTTCGACTCCAGGAACGCTGCCAACAACTGGCCCCTGCTTGGAGAATCCTGGCAGTTTCCTGATCAGTTTATCTGCTGCGAGGTCAATTCTTCTAACCTTCACCGAACGGTGTCCCGCAGCTTGCACTATTGCCCTGCAGATAGACTCGAACCTGGTGCAGATTAGCTTGACTTTGCTCCTAGCATCTGCGCTTTGGGGCCCATATTCAAACTTCGTTTCATGAGCAGCCAGGGCCTTGAAAATTTCACTATCTTCCAAGATGGAATCCTCCTTGTCATCCAACGCACACGCAGAGGCAGGACCTTTTACAGTAACCCTCCTTTTGTTCATCAGCTGCTTCTTGCTCACCTTCTTCTTGGGACCGAAGAAGGCAGCTTCCTTTCCATTTCTCCAGGGGGACTTGTTTGCAGACATGGGATCCTGAATAGCTCGATCTTTGGTAAACACACCAGTGTCCTCAATATCATTCATGTCCACACTCCATCCAAGTTCTGTTTTCCTCTCGATTTCCATGGAGGAGGGCCTACACTGAGTGTGGAGAAGAGATTTCTGAATCAATCTGGGAGGTTTGACTGATTTTCGAGCTGTATGCATGACCTTCTTGTAAAACTTAAAACAGGATCTCTAGGCATAGAACTAGCATGTCTACTTGCTATTGAATAAAACCGTGAGTCCTAGAACATCTGCTAGTGCAATAACAGTAGATAGAACGAGAGAAAGAGAGAGGTGAAGGGTGCAAACCATCGGCTGCCTTGGAGGAAGATGGGCTCGCCATTACAATGCTTGGTGATAACCCGGTGCCAGTGGAGTAGCGGTGTCGTCCGGGGTCGGTGTAGACTCCTCAGGGCAGCCCGGCGTCATAGCAGTCCTTCGGCAAGATGCAAAGGCGGTGGCGGCGCTTTCCGTCTCTGGCAGCGCCCCCTCTGTGATCGGCTAGGGTTTAGGACTGTAGGTGGGGTGCTAGGTAGCTCAGGCGAACCTCGTGACTCGAGCGCCCTGGCCCCCACCTTCTATTTATGGCACTGTGCGACGGGGGGCCACCAACCATATTAGGGTTGGGCGCCCCCGATCAGGGCGCAGATCCAAGGGTGGAGATCAACTAACATTCTTCCCCTTAATCTCACTACCATCTTTCAATTTCATATCATTTACTGTTGTTCATTCCATTACAGATTAGCGCATAGAGCATGTTTCATTGTCACGGTCAATTGCCGATAGATTTAGCAGCTACAACACACCACTCTGTTCTGAAATAGATACTTAACTTTAGGCCTTCTTTTGTCTAGAAATTATAGGCTTTCCCTTAAACACATGTTGACTACATGTTCTCTGAACACGTTGGGTGGTAAGCCTTTTGTAAGCGGATCCACAAGCATCTTTTCGGTACTTCTATGCTCAAGACTTATGACATGATCCTGGACTTTATCTTTCACAACATAATATTTTATGTCAATGTATTTGGCAGCACCACTTGACTCATTGTTGTGAGCATACTGTACTACCGGATTATTATCGCAGTATAACTTAAGTGGTCTATAGATGTCGTCAACCACCTTCAAACCGGGTATGAACTTCTTTAGCCAGTTCACCTGCCCCGTTGCGTCATAACACGCTACAAACTTGACATACATTGTGGACGATGTAGTGGCAATTTGCTTTGAGCTTTTCCGTAAAATAGGTCCCCTGCGAGAGTTAATACATATCCAGACGTGGATTTTCTATCATCTCCCGCATAATCAGAATCTGAATATCCCACTATATGAAGTGAATCTGATCTTCTATACGTCATCATGAGGCTTTTCGTTCCTTGCAAATAACGCAAGATTTTCTTTACTAATTTCTAGTGTTTTGTTCTAGGATTGCTCTGGAATCTGCTAAGTAACCCGGTAACATGATGAGAACTTGGACACCCTTGCTGGCCTCCTTCCCCTCTATCCCATGCGCCAAATATGGTCATATGTGTGGGTGTCATGTCCTCATCATCCTCCCCTTCTTAATGAAAAGCCGTCCTCGGCGTCGATTGTGCTTGAAACTGATCCTGCACAACATAAAGGAGAACGGGGTTGCGAGGACAAAGAAAACTAAAATAATTATGAGAAGGAACGTGACCATGTTTCCAAGTTTCTAGCATGTCATCTCGCATAAAAATTTTAGCAAGCATGTAGACTCCATGATCTGAATGCACACGATGTATGCCAACACTATCCTGCAAAAGATTAGAACTAACCAAAGATAATGCAGAAATAGATGGTCGAGCAAACATAGGTAGCAACCAACAATGCTCCTCTTCTTGGAAGTGAACTTGTTTCTTTAAGGAACATGAGAAAATATTTGTATTATTATGGCTGTCCTCTAAACGATCATAGTCTTGTACAACAAAAGACGAATTCATATTATTACGAATGTATACTCGATGTATCATACATTGTCCCTTATTGTCATATCTACCAATAACATGATATGTGTGTTTAGAAAACCAAGGCAAATCAGCATATTTAAAAAGGCTCTCTTCCAAACAATATAGGTTACACAAAACATCAAATTCAATGTAACCCAAAGTATGTAAAGAAGACAATAGTTTGAACTCATCAATTTTAGTAGCAATATGAATAACATGTTTATTTTTAGCATAAGTCACTGGTTCCAAAAATATGTAAAACTGAAGCATCTTCAACCAATTCATCTTTGTCACAAGGAACATCAAGCAAATTATCATGGGATAAAGATAAATCAAGAGATGGTTCTACTAACAATTGCTCTATAATAGCATGGTTTGTGAAAAAAATTAGTACATTAAGACAATTTTCACCTTCCGTGAGTGTAGGACCATGAGCATTACCTGTGTTCTCAGCAGGAGTAATAGGTGCATGGTGAAGTGATGGTTCTGAATTTGCATATGAGGTTGTGAGCTCCTCATTTTCTTCCACGTCATCCTCTCGCTTATGTACATTATTCTGCAGAAGGTTAGTCATAGCAAGAGGAATAACAATAGACTCTTCGTCTAAATGGTGCACCTCAGCATACAAAGTCAAAACAAGAGGTGGATTAACAAAGATTTCTCGCATAAGAAGTTTCATATCATTCCAAGTTTGAGGTTTATCAGAAGGATCTAAAGACTCCCACCAGGATAAAGCAGAATGTCGCAAAACACTAGCTGTATTTTTTACCTTCCTCCTTGGACACATAAAGCGAGTAGCAAATATATTATCGATGGCAATTTCTCAATCCATGTACTCATCAGCACCTATACCATCATAAGTCGGTGAATACGAACAACCTATCATTGTAAACACAAAAACAAGGAACAAACGGTGAAAGTTATCCCTACCAAATTACTACGTGGTTGCAGTGGTGTCACTTTTCACAGCAAGTGAAAGCGTCTTACTAAGCTCTTACAAAGTTCTTACCAACACATGCAGTGGGTGGTACAACCGACGGCTGGTTCATGATACCTGTGAGGCAGTGGTACCGAGATTGCAAGGCCCTTTGTCTATACTGATCTGAAGAGTTTGTAGAGCTTGGAAGGCACACAAAGAGTAATATGTATATCTGGCACACAAGTCAGTAACAGAAAGTAATGCTAAATTATAGTCCAAAGTACTTGTTCTCGTTGCTGGTCTAAAGTGTTGCAAGTATCAGGTGTGTGACAAAAGTATGGTGGATAGCAAGGTGATAGGTGTGAGAAAAACAAGTATGGTGGATGGAGACAGCAATACAAATAAGGATCCAGACAACACACGCTAACACAACTCACTTTGGTCTTCTCTATGTGCTCCTCTAAATATTGTTCCTCTTTTGCCCCTCTTTTTTTCTATTTTTTGGGCTGTTGTTGTTTTTTTTGGAAATTTCGACTTTTTTATTTTATTTTTTTGATATTTTTCCTTTACTTAGGAGCACAAAAGAAGTAACCACAGAAAATATGAGCTCAAACAAGTGAAAGACGTGGCCTGTGGAATTTTCAGAAAACTAGATCAAAATCGATAAAAACCTTGTGACCACGAAAAGAGAATCTTGTGACTAGTTTTTGACCAACCTAAAAATCTCTGACCCCAACAATGCAGGGATGGACGGATCCAAAAAAAATTTCTGATCGATTTGTATATATAGAATGTCAAAAACGGAGTTCATATACGAAAACTAGACCAGTTTTAAGAATTGGCTTTGAATTAGAGGATAAAACGGGAATAATGTGTGCAAAATTGGTCACAACAGCCAAGATTTGATGAAAACGATGGGGGAAAACACACGAACTGGACTCTAACACGACCTAACCAGCAACAAGACCTCGACCAGGACACAAACTCAACACGACGGACTCTGAAACTAAAATATGCAGAGGCTATGGCGCGGAAGGTTCTAGGACAGGAAAAACGAGTATGCCACTGGACTATGGGACGAATGCGAAACACTCAAACTGGGGAATAAATGTAAACCTGATAGTATACCTTAGCTCTGATTACCACTTAATGGAGACGGGGATCCCAAACTTCCATCAGGTGGTGATAACTATCGTTGTGGCGGAGAATAACACACCGATCCGGCTTCAGATCGAAAGATCGAACCCTGTAATCTTAGCACCACAGCTCCTCTGGTTATCAACCGAGTCACAGACCAGGTTGACCTCGCCAAGAAGGCCAATCCTTGCCTACGCAATGAAGAACATAAGCAAGAACAAGAAAGAACGCAACCAAATTGCAGATGAATGATTAAACTTACGAAGTTGGGGTCTCACAAACCGATGAACGGCGAAACTGTTCTTGATAGAATAATCTAAGCAAAACCCGAACCCTAATGACGGCGGCGGCATATGATTATAAAGGTATTAGGGTCATCGCCTACCCTGGGCTTGCCCCCTAATGGGCCTAAACACGATACACGGTCCAACAGACCAAAAGAAGGTGTCACAACACCCTAGCAGATTCTGGACGCTGACTTGTTTCCACGATTCCCATTGATTCCGAAGAGCTTTTGATGTGAAATCATTTGGATTAGCTTCCTTATCAAAATATCTTTCCATCCATATGTGGATCATCGAAAACGGAGTCCGGATGCGTCCTGGGTGACCAGTTTAAGGCAGACTAGTCCTGGATTCCGAGATAGACTCGAACTTGAGTTACTTTGGGCCTCCACCTTGGGGACTCGAACCGAATTAGCCTCGGGCCTCCTTCTTGACTTGGACACCCTTGCTGGCCTCCTTCCCCTCTATCCCATATGCCAAACATGGTCATATGCATGGGTTTCATGTCCTCATCATAACAAATGCCAAGTCAGGGTGCGTACATACTTAAGCATATTGCAAGCTTTCGACAGCTGAAGCATATGGAACTGTTTTCATTTGATCGATCTTATACTGATTCCTAGGGCATTGAAAATCCCCATATCTGTTGCCCTTGACTATAGGAGCAGGTGAGGGACTATATTTGTGCATATTGAATTTCTTTAAGATCTTTTCTATGTATGCCTTTTGTGACAGTCCTAATACCCCTTTACTTCTATCTCAGTGAATCTCGATCCCTAGAATGAACGAAGCTTCACCAAGATCTTTTATATCAAATTTTGAGGACAAAACTTCTTTGTCTCTAGTAGTAGACTGACATCACTACTAGCAAGTAAGATATCATCTACATACAGGACTAGGAAGATAAACTTCCCATTCTTAAACTTTGCATAGACACAATTGTCCTCTACATTCTCTTTAAACCCAAAATTCCTTATTGTTTGATCAAATTTTAAGTACCACTGTCTCGAAGCTTGTTTTAACCCATAAATTGATTTCTTTAGACGACATCCTATTCGTTCTTTTCCTTCTATGACAAAACCTTTCGGTTGTGCCATGTAAACATTTTCCTCCAAGTCCCCGTTAAGAAATGTCGTCTTTACATCCATCTGATGCAATTCTAAATCGTAATGTGCCACTAATGTCATTATGATTCTGAAGGAATCCTGACATTAGACTAGAGAAAAGGTCTCATTATAATCAATCCTTTCACTTTGCGTAAAGCCTTTTGCCACAAGTCGCGCTTTATATCTCTCTATATTCCCTTGAGAGTTAAGTTTTGTTTTGTAGACCCATTTATAGCCTACTGTTTTAGCTCTTTTAGGAATTATTTCTAAGTCCCAAACTTTATTGGTATTCATAGATTTCATTTCATCATCCATGGCATCAAGCCACTTTGATGAATGATCACTTCTCATGGCTTCTTCAAATAAGGTGGGATCATCCTCCATTTGAAATTCATCAGTGTTGTATACTTCATAGTCAGCAGAAATAACTGATTTTCTAACTCTTTGAGACCTTCTAGGGGCCTCCACATTTGGCACATCTTCTATTTGAGGCTGTTGTTGCTCCCCCTCATGTATGGCAATAGGTTCCTCATCGTCATTCATTGTTGCCACAGGTGGAATAACAACAGGTGCTGTCATCATAGTATCTTACACTGTCGGTGCAGCGACAGCAGGTAGTGAGAAAAATGGCTCATGAATCATCGGAGTGGATGCATACACCCGCTTCTCTTCAAGGTCAATTTCTCGAGCTACCATGCTCCCCCTCATTATTTCATCCTCTAGGAAAACAGCGTATCTCGTTTCCACAAACTTTGTATGTCTGTATGGACAGTAGAAACAAAAACCTTTTGACTTTTCTGGGTAGCCAATGAAATAGCAACTTACTGTTTTAGGATCTAGCTTCCTAATGTTTGAGTTAAATACTTTATCCTCAGCAGGACTCCCCCACACACATAAGTGGTTTAGTGAGGGTACTCTTCTTGTCCATAACTCATATGATGTTTTGGGTACCGACTTACTTGATACTCTATTGAAAATATGAATGGCGGTTTTTAACGCCTCCATCCACAGACTCAACGGTAAGGTGGAGTAACTTATCATACTGCGCACCATATCCATCAGGGTATGATTGTGTCTTTTAGCTACTCCATTCTGCTGAGGTTCGCCCGGTGTAGAATACTAGGCTACTATGCCATTCTCCTGTAAGAACCTTGCAAAAGGTCTAGGAACTTATCCATATAGGGTATGCCAACCGTAGTACTCCCCCCATGGTCGGACCTGACTATCTTAATCTTTAAATTGGGTTGGTTTTCAACTTCTGCCTTAAATATTTTAAATTTATCCAATGCTTCTGTTCTTTCTTTGATTGGATAAATGTAGCCATAACGGGAGTAATCATCTGTGAATGTTATGAACGAATCATAACTATCCACACTCTTTACAAGAAACAGACCATAGATGTCTGTGTGAATAATCTGTAAACTTCTTGTGCTTCATTTGTCATTTTTCTTAATTTTCTTTATATACTTTCCTTTTATTCATTCTCTGCATTGTTCTAAATCTGAGAACTCTAATGGAGGAAGAATATCATTCTTAACTACTCTTTCTATTCCCCCTCAAAATATGGCATAAACGACAGTGCCATAATTTCAATGACGTATCGTGAACTCTCTTTCGTTTTTTGTTTACATCCGTAGACGAGGATACATTCTCATTGTCGCATGCAACATTCCTATCATCGTATACAACATTCACATCATCACGTAGTGATAACAAATAAAGCTCATTTTGTAAGATAGCAAGACCAACACATGCATTATTAAATGTTATATTACATTTGCCATTTCTAAAATGGTAATCATATCCATCATTGTCCAAGCATGAAACACTAATCAAGTTTCTCAATAAAGAGGGAACATAAAGTACATCTCTAAGTAAAAGTGTGAAGCCATCAGCAAGCTCTAGAGAAAGATCGCCAATGGCTTCAACATCTGCTCAGACTCCATTTGCAACTTTAATGTGTCTTTCTCTTCTTTGTGTAGTCCTCGTCGAACGGAATCTCTATAAAGAATTAGCAACATGAAAAATTGCACATGAGTCAATCCACCAAATAGATTTCGAATACTGTACATACAGGGATTCATTTATGAACGTAATAATGTTCTCACCTTTCTTTGCCATGATTATCTTTAAGTAATCAGGACAATCTTTTTTTATAATGTCCCATCTTCTTGCAATAGAGACACTGGTTTTTCTCTACTATGAACTTGTTCTGCTGAGGCTGATGCAGCATGGGACCTTTTCCCTTTGACTTTGAGGAGGAGTTAACATTATCATTTTTTTCTTGTTGTCTTTCACATAATTGATAGTGCCACCATTGGCAGCTTTCATTATCTCCTCCTCTTGCACACACATAGTCATGAGCCTCTCTAAGTCCCACTTCTCGGGCTGTATGCTGTAATTGATAACAAAAGTGTCAAATTCCTTTGGCAAGGAAGCAAAAATCATATGGATAAGGAACTCTTCCTTGAGAGCCAGATCCATTGGTTTTAGCTTGAATGCCAAATTGCTCATTCTTAGTATGTGCTCTCTTATGCCACCATTTCTAGAGTACCTCTCTATCACCAGCTATTTTTATCAGCTGTGTAGCATATGTCTTTGAAGAGCCAGTGAACTGACTCTTTATTCTATCGAGGTACTCGGTGGCCGTGTCACACTCTAGGATTGAGCCTACAATTGTAGGCTCAATCATGTTCTTTATCATAGTCAAACATTTCTTGTTGGCAGTGACCCACTTCTTATGCTCAAGGTCATAGGACATTTTTTGGGATACAAAATCCCTCTCTCTAGTTGCCCAAGCGACATCAGCCTCGTTTGTCTCTCTCACCGGTGCCACAGGCTTAGTGGGACACGGTGAGGTGACTACCTAGTTCACCTCAGCCAAGATGAATGCCAAGTCAATCTATTTCTTCCACTCCGTGTAGTTGTCACCTTTGAGAATGAGGATCTCTTTGATACAACCCATCAAGTTGTATCCGCCTAAAAACATAATTCATATAGAATGAGAACATAAATAATAACAACAATTATATGCCTTGATTCCAACGTTGGTCCAAATTAAAAACATACAGCTGTTTATACATTCAATCTACATCACCGTTGGACAGAAATAGAAATAATGCATAAAATCATTAAAATTACGATATTGTTATTAACAACGTTGGTCAGAAAATAACATCATAATCATGTCAAAATCTCTTTTTCTCCAATTAAATATCACGTTGGTTCAAAATAACTGAAGAATAAACAATTTCTTTAGCAGCGGGAACATGAAAAATTCATTATCTATTTTTTAGAAGCATTAAACTTTTCTCAAATATTCTCTAAAAAATTATCCCATTGGTTCAAATTTTAACAGAGATATTAAACTAGACAAAATTCATCAAAATCTGCTTCTGAAAATTAAATAAAACGAAAACGAAAAATGTTATTGTGCAATTTAGACCGAAATTCTTGGCGCGCCGTGCAGTGTCGTGGCCCAGCTGTGAAAATTGGCCCGCTCCTGTTCAGCTCTCACGCGTGCTGTTTAGCCATTATTCGGACAAAACGTCCCATTAAACTTGGGCCTGGGCTGAAAGTTGGCCCGTTCGCTGTCAGCCGTTCATCTACATCGGACGGTCGAGCGCGTGCATCGGTCGAACAAAACCCGGGAGTGCTGACCTCTCAGAAACCCTATCTCATTTCGACTCCCTCCATCTCCTCTCTCAGCGCAGCGACGGCGAGCGACCGAGAGAGATGGCACCGTTGCCGGCCCCTTCGCCGGTGTGCACGCTCCCCACGCAGGTGAGCGCGCCGCCGTCGAACGGACTAGCGGCGGCGCCCTTGGCCGGAGCTCGCACGGCTCGGCCGTCTTCCCACGCGCCGACGAGGCGGCAATGCAGTGCACGGCGAGGTAGGCCCCTTCTCCTTTCCCCTTCTTCTCCGATTTGGATTTTCTTCCCTGTTCTTTTCGGATTTCATCCGATTGGGGATTAGGGTTAGGGTTACGTCAAGTTGGGTTAGGGTTTTCTATCCTTTTATTGCCGAGCGCCGGTGAAGACAGCGGTGCGTCACCTTTCCCTGCGCGGTTGCGGTTGTGACCGGTAGTTGAGTGACGCCCGCCACCCGCCCGGTCTCTTTTCATTTTCTTTTACCCGGTTAGGGTTAGGGTTTGGTGACCCTCTTTTTAGATCCGAAAACCAAATCTCTCACCTCCTTATAGCTGCTACTCGGTTTTCTCAACCTATACGCTAGATCTATACCCAGTGAGGCTCTGGTACCATTGTAAAACTTAAAATAGGATCTCTAGGCATAGAACTTGCATGTCTACTTGCTATTGAATAAAACCGTGAGTCCGAGAACATCTACTAGTACAATAACAGTAGATAGAACGAGAGAAAGAGAGAGGTGAAGGGTGCAAACCATCGGTTGCCTTGGAGGAAGATGGGCTCGCCATCACAATGCTTGGTGATAACCCAGTGGCAGTGGAGTAGCGGTGTTGTCCAGGGTCAGTGTAGACTCCTCACGGCAGCCCAGCGTCGTAGCAGTCCTCCACCAAAATGCAGAGGCGGTGGCGACGCTTCCCGTCGCTGGTAGCGCCCCCTCTGTGATCGGCTAGGGTTTAGGACTGTAGGTGGGGTGCTAGGCGGCTCAGGCGAACCTCGTGACTCGAGCGCCCCGGCCCCCACCTTCTATTTATGGCGTTGTGTGACGGGGGCCACCAACCATATTAGGGTTGGGCGCCCAGGGCGTAGATCCAAGGGCCCAATAGACGTCGGTGGAGATCAACTAACACTTCTTTCTCATCAGCGCACCACCAGCTACAAAATCCAAAGATGTGGTGTCCAGGGCAGCACAAAATAGAAACACTGTCACTCCTATGACCTTCTTTGGAAAGACCTTGAGCCAAAGATTCAGCAGCAACAACATTGCATGAACTCCTACCAAGTTTGTTTGTCACGTTGGCAACGCTTGCAGGCACAGCTGATGACCTCGTCTCCTCGCAAAGCCATCTGTTCCCAATTCTCTCCCCACTAGAAGTATGGCTTGCATAGACTTCCGAAGGACTAATTGCTAGAATAGAAGCACCATGTCTACAAGCTATAGCCTCATGCAGAGTAACATTGGAAGAAACATGAGATCCTGTAACAGTGGAAGAAACATGAGATCCTGGACGAACCACAAATTCCATGTCATCTCGTTCTGTAGACACCACCTCCTCCAGCGATGGCAGCCACACTACTCGGTTCGTAATGCCAGCGCCAGCATGTAGAGACGCTCCAAATCTCCGACACTCAGGTGGGAAGCGACGATTGGTAGAAACTATCGTCGGCTTTGGTAGCAAGCAATCCTTGCACTTCAACAGTTTACCGCTCCCCGACCCTGCAACACCCATGGCGGCGTCCATGAGAGCACCGGCGGCGGCGGCGGCCACACCGTTCCTGCTCGAAGCCTTGGATGATTTCACCAGCCTCTCCCCTTGACAATGACGCGAACCACCACCGCCACCAGTAGCAGCAGTGCTGGGTGACGCCGTCGCTTTGGAAAGGATGCTGTCCACCTTGCCGCCCGCGAGTGCAGGAGGAGTGGAAGAGCCGACTCGTGCGGTGCGCCAGAGCCACCGTGGCCGCGCATAGCTACAGACCGCGAAGCATCACTGTCACCATCGGCGCTGGCCAGCGGCGGCAACGACGCGTCCCTCCCGCAGCCGGGCAGGAACAGGCGCCTAGCCGCTGTTATAAACGATAGGCAATATAAATGACGAAGAACAATAGATCAAACACAAGGGACACGAGATTTTAACGTGGAAAACTCTCCTAAGGTAGAAGGAAAAAAACCACGGGCACCAGCCAGCAAATCTTTACTATATCGGGTGAGGTTACAAACGCCGAAGATTTATAACTTAGGGATACCCTAACCTAGGGGCCTTCCCATATACAAGTCTATGATACCTATAAGGGAGGTGGTCCGTATATATGGGGAGAAAAAACCCCACACCCTCGTCTATTAGCAATACAGAACTAATAGATGGTGTAGTCCCTCTTAACGCTAATAGGCCGCTTCGCTTCGGCCCAAACTTGAATTTGGATCATAGCTCAATAAACTCCACCTTGAGACAAATTCCTTCTTGTAGCATAAAATGAATCTTCACCCTGAAACAACAAAAAAATACTTCCGGTGCCAAATAGCCTCTTGGGCTAAACAGTTATACCAACTAAGCTTGAGCAAAGCTCAAACTTAGCAACATAAACTGGCTTTGTCAACATATTAGCAGGATTATCATGTGTACTTATCTTGCATACCTTCAGCTTACCTTGCGCGACTACATCGCGAACATAATGGTATTTGACATCAATGTGCTTCGTTCTCTCATATAACATCTGATCTTTAATGAGACAAATAGCACTTTGACTGTCACAAAATAAATTAATGCAAGAATCATCTCCACAAAGCTCAGCAAACAAATCTTTCAACCAAACGGATTCTTTACATGCTTCGGCAATAGCCATGTATTCTGCTTCAGTGGTAGACATGGCAACAACGGGCTGCAATGTTGCCCTCCAACTCACAGCACAACCACCAATAGTGAACACATAACCTATGAGAGATCTCCTCTTATCCAAATCAGCAGCAAAATCTAAATCCACGTAGCTAGTGAGTCCCTTATCAGTCCTGCCAAACTTCAAACAGGCATTTGTTGTACCACGAAGGTACCTGAAAATCCACTGAACAGCCTTCCAATGTTCTTTACCAGGATTAGCCATGTATCTACTAACCAAACTCATAGCATATGATAAATCAGGACGAGAGCAAACCATGGCATATATCAAAGAACCAATGGCACTAGAATATGGAACTCTTGACATGTACTCAAAATCCTCATCCGTACTAGCACATTGTAAAGCTGATAATTTGAAATGAGGAGCAATAGGAGTACTAACAGACTTTGCATCATGCATGTTGAAACGATGAAGGATTTTCTTAATGTAACTTTGCTGACTAAGAAATAACAAACCAGAATTTCTGTCTCTTGTAATTTTCATACCTAGAATCTTCTTAGCAGCACCAAGATCCTTCATCTCAAACTCACTACTCAACGTTTCTTCAATATAGTGATTTCTTTCTTGCTCTTGGCATCAATCAACATATCATCAACATATAACAGTAAGTATATAGGTGATTCATCAATAAATTTAATGTACACACAGCTATCAAATTCAGACCTCTTAAAACCATGTGACATCATAAAAGAATCGAATCTTTTATACCATTGACGAGGAGACTGTTTCAAACCATATAAGGACCTCTTTAATTTACAAACATGATCCTCCTTACCAGGTACTATGAACCCTTCTGGCTGGTCCATGTATATCTCCTCCTCGAGCTCTCCATGTAGAAACGCAGTCTTTATATCTAACTACTCAAGCTCAAGATCTCGCATAGCAATAATACCAAAAAATGTATGAATTGAACTATGCTTTACAACTGGAGAGAACACATCATTATAATCAATGTCAGAAATCTAACTAAAACCTTTTGCTACTAACCTTGCCTTAAATCTTGCAGGCTCACTAGGAGACAAACCTTCCTTTCTCTTGAAGAATCATTTGCAATGAACAACCTTCTTATGTTTAGGCAAGCGCACAACATCCCATGTGCCATTTTTCTCAAGTGACTGCATCTCTTCTTGCATAGCAGAAATCCACTTCTCATGGTCACCAGAAACAATAGCTTCAGTGTACGTAGCCGGTTTATTAATGTTCTCAACCTATTCGGCACAACTAAAGGCATAATGAACAATATCACATTCCTTAATTAAATGTGGACGAGGTCCACAACTCCTCTTTGTTCTGCGATATGCAATAGACTGATTTTGAGGCTACAAAATAGGAGGTGAGTGTTGAACAATATCATGAACATTGTTATCAACAATTTCAGTTTCCTAATCATCTACGTGCTCCACCTGCACGCTAACATGTTTCTGTTCTTCATCAGAACCAACTGGTGAAACATCTATGGACAAGCTGTCATTAAACATAACAGATTCATTGAAAACAACGCTCCTATTCATGAAAGTCTTTTTAGTTTCAGGATTCCATAACTTATATCCTTTAACTCCAGAACCATAACCAAGAAACAGACACTTAATGGCTCTAGGTTCTAGCTTTCCATTATCAACATGAGCATAAGCAGTGCAACCGAAAACTCTCAACTGTGAATAATCAGCAGGCATACCAGACCATACCTCAATGGGAGTTTTCTTATTAAGTGGGATAGAAGGTGACCAGTTGATCAAGTAACAGGCGGTGTTAGCAGCCTCAGCCCAAAAACGCCTGTTCATACGAGCATTGGACAACATGCAACGAGCCCTCGAGATGATCGTTCGGTTCATGCGCTCAGCCACACCATTCTGCCGAGGAGTGTACGGGATGGTGTGGTGCCTAGCAATGCCTTCTTCCCTGTAGTAATCATTAAAAGCATCCGAACAGAATTCACCGCCATTGTCAGTAAGAAGCAATTTTACCTTCTTTTCAGTTTGCCTTTCTATCATAACTTTCCACTTTTTAAAAGCAGCAAAAGTATTATCTTTACTTTTCAGTAAATAAGGCCACACTTTTCTAGAGTAATCATCAATAATGGTAAGCATGTAACGAGCAGCGCCATGAGAGGGCTTACTAGACACCCCCCATAAATCGAGCCAGGCCAAGTAGAAGCTCATTCCCACTCCCACTCCCACCCTCGCGCGCGATCACCACCACCACCCTGCAACGACACGACACGACACCTTCCCCAAACCAAACTGAATTAGTTGCATCACACGGACCGAGAGCGAGAGGATAGAGACGAGCGGCGGAAGCGGACTAGTCACTCACCTGAGGGCAGATCACCTCTCGCTCGATCCGCGACCGCGAGGACCACGACCACCGGCGGCAACTACGGCAAGGCGGTGGAGGCGATTGGGGTTTTGCGAAGGACGGAAGTGGAGTACTACTGACCAGGACCACCTATATTCTTCACGTGTACTGATTGTCCGTCCCTGCTACAAACAAGCACTGCACGGCGTATGATATGGTTATTACTGAATCTGGAAATGCCGTGCAATCATAGTGCCCCGCCCACCCTTTACTTTTTCGCAGCAGCTGGGACAGCGCCACAGCGGACCCCATTTTCACTGGACGGACGGTCCGATCCGGCATGTATCTTTTCATTTTTCATTTCCATTTTCACTTTGACATGGGTAATAATCATCATTCAAAAAAAAAGTGATGTGCGGTGGCTCGGAGTGTCGTGAATCAAATGCGTCCACCAACCAAACCAAGCATTGCCTCAAATAGTAAGAGTGTTCAAGGTAGTGTGACCTAGCAAAACCAATGCGATTCGGACAAAATTGCACGTGAAGTAATATATATATGTTCATAAGTAGATTTCTTCCCTCGCTGGTGAACCTAAATTTTCACTGCAAAAATCAATGAAATTACGCCAACATCCACGTTTGTTCAAAGTTACACGGCACTCAGGGTTATTTGTTGGGTTTTCCTACTTTTCCATGTGACTAAAATCGAATTTGGGAGCATATTTATTGGGTGGCTCCAAGTGTCCCTAAAATCTCGCTTCTCTAAAAGATAAAAATGCAATGGATCGTATACTATTTCTTTTGAACATATATGTATTGACAACATTGATCTTACTCATCTCTAGATTAGTCGATTGATATGCACGCCTATATTTCCATGTAATTGGATCGATTTTCCCAAGCGCGGAAAGATTGAAAGTTGAGATAACGAAGGGTGCGTTTGTTTCTCTAGGAAACTCGCCTCCCATCACCTACATGGAAACCAAGAAACTCGCCCAGCTGAGCCGGCCAAATCGACTCTGGCCACTCAACCAAACGTCTAGCGCTCTTGCTATTCCTCATCGAGTAAGGCCAAGCAAAGTTCCAAATGCGCCCGAAGTTGTTGAAAAGCTGTTTTTCTATCTTGCCAAGAAAAAAAAATCAAGATCGGGATTAGATTTTGGAAACTCCTCTTAGAACCCTCAAAAAAAGGTAGGAGAACTGCTTGTGCAATTTAGGGATAATCAATTTCACTTGTTTCCACAGTGTTGCATATCTCCATCACGAGCAAATAACTAGCAGACAGATGGACTCGCGATTACACCAGGCGGAGTGCTCGGAGATAGGAATCTCGCTGGGCATTGATCTCGTCGGGCCTGGGGAAGCTCCGTTTGACCGTTTCCTAGGCAGCCTAGCTCGGAGAGAAACCAAACACACCTCGATTTCCTAGGCCAGGCTGGTGGCCAGGGTTCCAACCAAACGGACTCAGGCAGCTTCACAACCAGGCAATTTAAATCATGGACTTGGCACACCACTCTTTGAAACATCCCCTTAGTTTCTTTATTACTGTCAATACTATAATCATGGACTTAGCACACCACTCTTTGAAACAAACGTCAGTTACATCATTTTTCCGGCAACAGATCATACGCAAGCAACTGCCAATACAATGTAGAATAACCACACCCACCGGAACATTTTCAAGAACATTGTCGTCATTCGGACTCCTATGAGATGATCACACTGAGGAACCGCTACCTTGAGGGCCACATGTTTACGCATCGGCCTGCAGCAGCTCCTGCACTGTCTGACCAAGCTTGGGCTCACTCCTGATGCTCTCGATCCACCTCGTGCTGATCCGCACCCTCTCCAGGCTCTGTTTCAGTGCTCTCTCGAAGGAGGGCTTGATGCGGCCAGCAAAGAACTCAGTAACCTCAGCAGCTTTTTCCTCGGAGGTGAACTGATCAAGCACAAGAGGGGGAAAAAAAGGCTGACGTTACTAACTAAATGATAGATGGGAGGAACAGCAAATATAAGTCTCCAGTGTACCAGTGGGACAATGGACTCGATGAAGTCTGATATGAGTGAACTCGATTTCCATGTCTTCAACACGTAATCCCAGTTTTCCTGTAATGGGACAAATATGGGCATAAATATCTAGAATGTTTTCAATTATAGTGCCTCAAATAATAAGATACTCCATCCCAAAAAAGTAAGGTGTTTTAGTTTTTGTCCTAAGTCAAACTGTAGCCAACTTTATAGAAAAAATCCATTAACATCTGCCATAGGAAAAAGAAAATAAATGCATTATCAAGACATGTTTCATGATGGAATTTAATGAAACTAATTTGATGTTGCAGATTTGGTGCATTTTTTCTATATATTTGGTCAAAGCTAGAGAAGTTTGACTTGGAACAAAGTTAAAATACCTTATGTTTTGTAAAAGAGGGAGTAAAAATTATTTTTAAAAAAAATCTTATATTAGTGGTATGTGTGCTATCTAGTGCTAGTCCCTTGCCAAATGTGAATCCTCCATCTTTTATGTCTGCAATGATACATGATCCATCCTTTACTTTTTAGATGGCTTAGATGTACAAGTCAATTTCAGTATTTTTAGGTGGCTTAGATGCACAGTGAATGCAACACAGCCAACAAACTGCAATAATTTCAGGTAAACCGGATTTCATGTTTGTGTACATAAGTTATATAGCCTTGTTGTCTTTTAATATGCAATATCGGTTATAGTTGACTGTACATATTCTGGGAAGAAGCCACACAAGTGAAGATATTAGATTGCCTTGTTGTCTCTAATATGCAATAGCAGTTCTACTTGATTGCACTTGTTTCAGGGACTGATTGTACAGATATGCTGAGCGCTAAGGATACTATCTGAAGTGCATTATTTTTTATTTTCATTATTATTTTAACCATGTAATTAACAACGAACTTTTATTGGCATATCTTTGACTGAAGTCTGGCATGTCCTTTATTCACAATGTGATCACTAAAGAGATCAGATAGATGGAATCTACTATGTGATGGTTGCAACCTGCCTGCAGCGGTCTGAATACAATGCACCATACTAAGTGGTTATATTCATTTTTTTTCAGAACATTGCTTTTGAAGCAATGGATTCCTATCTGAATTCATTAATGCAGAAATAAGCAGCATAACTTCAATACATGTATCACAAAATTAATGGCATGGCACACTATTTCTCAAGAGACCAGAAGCAAACTTTGAAATATTATATCAGAAATATGATATGATATCTTGTCTGATGTTGTCACAAAAACCAAGTCCGATGTCCTGCAAGTATACAACATACCTTCAGCCAGGTCCACGCTACTTCTCGTCCTTTTAAGCTAATACCACCAAGGATGTAAAATGAATCTTGATTCCGCACCTAATAAGCAAGCAACAGATTAGATTTAAGTTTGTACATACAGCTGGGCAGAGCGCGGTTTAAAGAAACAACCGGGAGTCCGGGACAACATTTCACTAGAAAAACTATAATCAGTGCCTGGCCTAGTCAGGTCAGACTAAAATTTAGTTCATGCAATGGAATTGCTAAAACCGGGTTCATTAAACTGTCGTTCATACTGGACTAAAGTGCATGGGAGAAAATGAAGCAGCTTCTGGGAACCGGAATGGAGAAGTGCAGGAAACAATTGAAGGAGTTCCAACCACTTGAGAGGTTGCCTGGTTTGTGTAGCATAACAATCCTCAATTTTATTTCTTCTCTATAATACTCAAAATTATTGCTTTACTGTTTTATGTGAACATGAGCCCAACCTGTGTAAGCTGGTGGTTGGACTATATGCTCAATGGCTTTTAAAATCATGGTGCAGACTTGAAAACAGTAGTATTTGGAACAATTTTGCAATATAATGAATGTAAAAACAGAAAATGGTTTAGAGGTTAACCTCATCAGTAAACATAAAGTTCAATGCCTCCAAAACAATATCCTTATCCGGTGATGAAGACAGGGAGCCTGGAAACAAAGAAACATTACTTTCAGGAAAACCCACATGATGAAACAAAAAAACTATGTTGCCACGGAGCTGGAAAATGAAAAAGTGTACACAAACCTAAGACGCGTGATTTCTCCTGTGGTTCAGATGCTTCTCTGTAGATTTTAAGGAGAGCATCATAACCGGATCTGCTTGAGGCGCTAACAGTTCGCATCACGGCAAGATATGCAGCCTGCATAACGTTGCATATTAGACATCAAAGAGGTAACACTGCAACGGTATGTAAGGAAAAACAATGAGGCCTATGACCTTTCTAGTATCTGGTGGAAGAAGGGAAGTTTTGCGGTCTTCAAAGAAGATGTGGAAACGCCGAACTCCTTCATTTATAGTTTCATTATGTCCGAGTCTGACCAGCACAGTCAAGAGCAGTGATCTAAGCATTACATCAAGATGGCTCTCACCATCCTTGGGGTCCCAGCCTAATTTTCTGAAATATTAGGTACATGGATCCTTTTAATATGGTCACAAGTCACGACAAGGGAGAAGCAAGAATGTTTGTAGTAGCAGAAATTAACACTAAGCTTAAGCTAGTTCTCTGTTTATATGCATAAGGATACAGAAGTAGGACACAAATAAATAAATAAGGAAACTTAACATAATTTTATGTCAATCCACAAATAAACATAGTGAAAACAAGTAAAATATGAAGCCTATTGGCATACATGGCAGCTGGGAGAAGAAGGTTGATCAAAAGCTGTTTGATATCTTTGTTCATGTCAGGAGTAGCATCAACTGTTATTTTAGAAATGCTTAAGCATACCTGCCAAGAAAGAGGACACATGAATCTGATATTTAATAGGAACATCAAATGCCACAGAATTGATTTGGAGATATAAGGTTTTAGAATCCACTGGAGGTGCAAGATTACTTACAGAGGTTACATGTGAAAGTACAGTGTAATCAGACTCATCATTATAAGCATTCAGCAGTCGCAACAATGACGTCAGTGTTTGCTTGCAAGCAACAGAGAGCGCATATGAATCTTCCACAATACCTGCAAGAAGAATGTGACATCTTGTCAAAAACCTTGAAAAAGTATACAATAGCGCTAAATTTTTCTTATCTTTACCAATCTTATCCATTAATGAGAGCTTCTTCGCTTTGATTGCATTTACAAGTCCAGCTGCAAGTTCATCATCATACTTCACTCTATAAAATCCAGTTTGATCAATATTCAATTTGACCCAAATGTTTTGATTCTTCTCCCCATCAGCACTTTGAGAGGCAGCCAATTCTTCAATATTTATCTTATCCGTTTTATCTTTCAATAAGAACTTTTTCTGTGCATCATATGAGCCACAGCATGATGTTACAGGAACAATCCACATGCCAGGACCAGAGGATCCATCAGACAGAAACTGTGCCTGTAAGGGGACAAATGACTTAGCAACAACCTTTCAGCATAACATAAGCACTGAGATGGACAAGCAGGTGCATTTTGCTGGTTCATGTTGTAAACTGTAAAGATTGGCTTTCTTCTGAGAAATGACATCACAGACAATATGGCAAGGTAACAAAACTGTTTCAACTTTCAAGGTCAAACAACTGACAATCCGGATGTAAAAATCTTAATGGCTTCACTTTGTGCTATACATACAGACAGATGATGTATGAAAACTAAGGCAAAGGAAAGAAACACTAATATTATCATGATAATATTAATATTATTTTGAAGTCAATATGAAAAACAGGTTCCATGTTATCTGACTATAAGAAACTATTTGATGGTCCAAACAAACCAAGAAAATAGAGGTCCCAGAATCAAGAAATAACGACCAAGTGACCTGGTCAGATACATGATATAGCTAAATAAAATAGAAATTGAAAAACCAACAAGTAATACATCACTGAAGACAAATATGAAAATGAAAGTTGTTTCAGCAAACCTGTTCAAGTTCCAAATCATGTCCATTGATTTTTGCATAAATAACAGGATATCCTTGTTGCTTAGTCCATGTAGTCATCAAATCCTTAACAGGCTCCCCAGATTCCTCCTCAAGAACAGCCCATAGGTCTTCAGTCTTAGCATTCGAGTAGGCATACTTCTTTATATATGAAGCCAAAGCTTTCTGAAACAGTAAACATTTGCCAAAAAAAGTGGGTACCAGAAGAATACAGGTAGGAACACAGCCAGATAGGCAAACATAATAAATTAGAAACATAACAAATGGTCATTTCACTTGTATGCAAACGTAATAAATTAGAAACATAACAAATAGTCATTTCACTTGTATTAAGGAATGCACTAATTAAAGCTATCTTAGAAATTTGGTAGGATATCTTTAGCTAAAATGCACTGCATCAGGATAGCTGCAGCAACAAGTAGCCTTGTAGTTAACGACAAGCAATTTAGAGATGACTTACAGACCAGATTTTTTTTTCTCAAACATGCAGGAACTGCTTATAATTTCATTTATAACAGAGGAAAGTACAAGGGAGAGGGATTAAACTCCCAATCCCCAACACACCCAAAAACACAACCAGACAACCTCTGCAATGAGTTGTATTGTAGAGTTGTAGATAGACTTGTAGTAACTCTACAGCCCTTCAATTTGTGCATAGAAATCGAATGATATGAGTTGCATTGCAATGACAATTTGTACAATGGTGGCAGAGTAGTCTCACAGTGCTAAAATTTAGCTTAAAGGGCAGTTGCTTCGCGAAACAGCGATATCTTTCTCTCACATCCCTCCATTTCATCCATGTCATTAATACTATGTGGCATTGCAGGAGACAACCTATGAGACCGCTAACATGTGACAATGTACTTGCCCTTTATTTATGAAGAAAATGACAGGAATAATGTGCAAGGGAGGATAAGATGCAATGCTCCACCAGCAAAGATACAGAATAGGATAGAACTCATAGGAGAAACAACATCATACCTGAAAACGCTCTGCACCAAGGTAACTTTGTAGCATACGAATAACAGAAGCACCCTTATCATAGCTTATGGAATCAAAAATTGCATCAATTTCACTGGCATGGTTTACCTCAACCTGAACAAACAGGACAAATGGACATGCTGATGTTGTGAAATCAGAAACACTACGGAATGCTGAAATTGACAATATATCGGCACATTGCTGAAGTTCTCTAAAAGTATAATGTAAGACTCTACAGCGGAGGTGTCAGCTCCTCCAGAGCTGGAGACACCCAAAGCCAGCAGGAAGCAAAAAATCCATCATGGTAGATGGGACACGAGGTGGTTGCTAAGGAGACAGCAGAGGAGACTGGCAACACTGCCAGAGATGGCAATGGTACAACTAGAGAAGATGGCAGTAGTGAAGAGATGAGAAAGGCAGTTGGGGTTTAGTCTTATGCCCTCAGATCATCTTAAAAAGGCAAAGAGATGTACCTACATCTGCAAACATTCCATTGCTATCAGGTATGTGTACACGACTACACGAGAATCATGCCTGTTGCCCTGTTGGAGACTACATAAGCTACACAGCCCAAGTTACAACACATATGCATGCTGCATTTAAGACGAATAGTTCAAATAAAAGTTCATCTAAATTTCAGAACATTGATTGAACCGTAATAACATCAAAGGGCAGCAATGATTCAATCACTGTACACGCCATGTGTGTCTGATTCTATTTATTTAAGTTAAATGTATCTTATTGTCCATATTCCACATCGCCAGCGAAATGTTTTTCCACAACAGTTGTAGAACTACCAGAAATACTTTTACACAAAATATAATGCAGAAAAATGAAAAGCAACCAATTCTATCAACAGGAACTGGGCCTATAATGAAGAATAACTCTTTATAAAAAAATGAAGAATACCTCGATAGGATGAGACTCTGCAAGTGCATCCAATTTGAGGCCAGAGGTCGTCTCATCAAGGAATTGTGTCCAGTTATTCCATTCAGGAAATAAAGATTCTACTGCTAAATAGCTTACCTGTTGAAACATAGGATTTACAAAAAGGAATTAGCGTTACACAGAAATAGGCTATAAATAAATTGCTCAAAAATGGTGGAAGGATTGATTACCCAGGAAGCAAAACCCTCGTTTAGCCACAAGTGAGTCCACCATTCCATGGTCACAAGATTGCCAAACCATTGGTGCGCCAACTCATGTGCAACAGTTATTGCTACCTAAGTAGAGAAGATATCAAGGGGGGAAAAGTGGAGATATACTTGGTTATAATTGTAGCAAAGCAATCTAGGCAACAGTCATCAATTATTAGCAAATGAAATAAATGGATTTGATTTAAATATATCTATAACCTGTTGCTTGTTGGATGCTGATGATAGTAGCTCATCATACAGCAAAGCTGTATCTCGGTAAGTGACTAACCCATAGTTCTCCATGGCTCCAGCAGAAAAATCCGGGATAGCAATCATATCCAACTTAGGTAGTGGATAAGGTGTGGCAAAATAACTAGGAAAGAAAATGCCATTAGTAATCCTGATCCCAGTGTACATCTATTAATAACTCGAATTATCGAAAAAATCTTCAGCCCCATTTGGCCTCATTATTTATAAATACATTTTAGAATCAAAACTAGACTCAGACTTACTCCTTATATAAATCCAGCGACTTTACAGCAACATCTAGTGCAAACTTTCCTTGATTAGTCTTGCCAACTTGAGTATAGACACGAACTTTGGTTCCTAATTAAATAAATGAATTGAAATGGAATTAGGAAAAAAACAATAGAAAAACATTTTGAAAGAAATGGTCAAAATAATGGACAGTGAAAACTGATCTTGTACCCTCTGATGTTGAACTCTCTATGTAATCAAAGATGCCAACAACTATAGCCACAAGATAGGTTGACATTAGTGGAGATTCCTCATAATAAACAGTCTTGATAGATCCACTGACAGTCTCCTTAGCCACTGGCATGTTGGACAATGCTACCAGGTCAGATGGAACTTCTAGTGTTAGCTTGAACTTAGCCTGAAAAAAATATATATATATAAAGATAATAAGTTATTTTAGATAGTGAATCATATGTTTTAAATTCTAAAACGACATAGAGGATGTTTTAGCCTGTATGAAGACTCAATAAAAAATGATTTCACTTGTTTATTCTCATATTTGGGAATATATCAAAACATTGTTCAGAAAATAAAGAACATGTTAATCACCTTAAATGCAGGATCATCCCAACATGGAAAGCACCTCCGTGCATCAGCGGCTTCAAACTGTGTAACCGCCATATTTCTTGACTCTCCATTGTACAAATATTTGCTGCAAGGAAATGCCACCAGAAAATAATAAAAGGTGAGATCACTTCATACATATAAAAACATTAATCTCAAGAAAATTTGGAATTACATCATTCGACAACCACAATATCCCAAAATTACAATATTGCTTTTTAAAAATCCACGGATAAAGGTTCCAGAAACAGTACGAACTTATGGTCTCTCTCCAAGCACATTAGTCAGAATGGCATGGTTATTATGCACAGATTTACTGCATCCTGCTTGTGCTAGTTAACTTCGACACTAAATATGTCAGTAATAACATAATACCTGACTCAGCCATGTTATGGAAAGATACAAGTTAATCTGTGTGAGTTATCTAGTCGGTTATTATTAGGTAAGGTTAGAGAGTACTAGTCAGTTGTCTATTTCCAAGTTTACAAGTTATCTAGTTAGAAGGGAATCAATTAAGATGAATTCAACCAAACGTTTTTGTGCGATGGTTTGATCAGAGCTTCTTCTAAACAGGAGATGCCTGATGATCAGATGATGATCTACCTTGGGCATTGATTAGAGCGCCTAGTCTACAGGTGAAGCCAAGAATTATACAACAATCTTCCCTATGTTACCTCCTTTTATCCACTGTCTGCATTGCCTGTTAACCATCATCACAGGCTCCTCTTCCTCCATCACCACCACCACCAGGGGTAGAGCATGGAGAAGGAAGTGAGAGAGAGACAGCAAAGAGGCACAAGGGATCATGAGCTTGATCTCCACAGATGTGGAGCCAGTGGCAGGGAGGCGGACGAAGGACTGCTGGACTGCAAAGAGGAGAAGGCGACCAACATGGCAACAATCCCATAGATAGCAAGGATGGCAGCAGATAGGAGTTGCAAGGACCGGTGCTGGCTAAGGATCCAGCACATGGTGGATCCAATGGCCATGGAACATGAATGAAAAGAGTGAAAGGTGAACTGGGGCTGGGTGGCAACAAGTATCCGTGGCAGGCTACCCCAGCCAGAAAGGTAGGTGGAGAATAGGTCCTGGAGCACTGTGTGTGATTGCTAGTATGTTAGTACGGTGACTAGCAGATGGTACAGATGACATATTGGGCAGGGTTATCAGCATCAGCATCCTGGCTACAATCCTTGTGACAGTTTTCTGGATAATAAAAAAATTCTTGAATGAATAAAGACTAATTTCAAGTTAACACAAAACTGATGGTAGTTGGTAGGATCATGATCGGACTGCCAGATCAAGACTTTGACACTACAGATTCTATGATATTGGTCACTGCTCTGTAACTACCTCACACTTTTTGCATAATATGCATGGCAACAAGAACACATCCAGATGTCCCTGGTGTACACAATTGGTGTGGAGAGAATTCCTTATTTGACACCAGACAAATGACCCGTTCCTTTCTTGGCCCTCAAAAAATTTCCGTTCCCTATTTGATACCGAGTTCAACTTTCATTCCTTATACGACACTCCGTTGGATTTTCCATCCGTGAACCGTTAACTGCCATGTGAAAAGACGATTTTGCCCCTGTGGGCCCCACCACCCTTCACCCTCCTCTCCTCCCTTTCTCCCGACGTGTCCGCGCCCGTATAAGGTCCCTCTCTCTCTCTCGGTGTCGATGGCAGACGCAAGGGCGACCTCCGAGGACGCGGACCCAGAAGAGGGCCGCACGGCTCGAGGTCCATTTCCGCCGGGGCTTCTCGGCGCCGTCTGCTGCAGCAGCGGTGCGCAGGGCGCCGCGGGAGCCGCCGTGGCTGTCGGCGACTGCTGCGCGAAGGGCCCGCCGTCCGCTTGGCCGCTGGCATCCGCGCCGGCATCCGCCGGAGGTGGCCGAGATGGCCTCGTCGGCCGCTGTGTCGAAGGCGCCGCTGTGGACGCGTGCCCTCCAGATCCGGCACTCACACACTTCCCTGGGGCGACCACGGCCGCGGATGTGGTGGCCACGGCGGCGGCACCCGGTGGCGGCGGTGGCGGGGACAGGGACGGGGAGGAGACTCGTGACGAGGCAACAGCGGAGGGGTTGGGGGAGGTGGAGGGGAAGGGAGGGAGGGGCGCCGGTGCCGGCCGGCGCCGCCGGCGACGGCGGCGTTGGGGAGATCGAGGCCGCTGGGCTAGGGTTGGCCACCTCGGTCCGTTCGTCGCGAAACTGCGAGCTGGTTTCAGCGGGAACGGTGGGGGAGGTGGAGGGGGAGGGGGAGAAGGGCGCCGGCACCGTGGTGGCAGCCAGCGCCGGCGCTGGCGGCAGGGTCGGGGCTTCAGCGTCGGGCGGGTCGGGGGAGGAGAGGAGGGAGAAGGGTGGTGGGGCCCACAGGGACAAAATCGTCTTTTCACATGGCAGTTAACGGTTCACGGATGGAAAATCCAACGGAGTGTCGTATAAGGAATGAAAGTTGAACTCGGTGTGGAACAGAAATTTTTTGAGGGCCAAGAAAGGAACAGGTCATTTGTCTGGTGTCAAATAAGGAATTCTCTCATTGGTGTGCTAGTGAAGCAACTGTATCGGTTGGTCCCAAACACGAATTTGTCACCACTGAAACTAATAATCTAGAGTACATACCAACTAAGAATAACTGGAGTCTGGCATGCACAAGAAACTAGTACAGTAAGAGGCAGCGTACCTCCTGTAGAATCCCCTCATCTGATCGTTGAGCGTCCCGGTGAAGTCCATGGTGAGCACTCCCTCGCCGAGGGGCAGCTCCCGGTCGAAGCCGATGACCAGCACCTCATCCTCCTCGAACTGCGCCACATCTGTCGGCGCCAAATCCTGCAACAACAACAAAAAAAAAAGTCAGTAAGATCAGAAGAGATTCGATCGAAAGAAGATGGGGCCGCGAGTGCTCGCCTGGAAGCGGATGGAGGCGCGATCGACGTCGAGCTCGGCGGCGTTGAGGACGAGGAAGCGGGTGGGCGCGGACACGGCGACGGATACGGCCGCGGCGCCCGTGAAGGTGCAGGCGGCGAGGTCCGGGCGGAGGCGGAGGTCGTAGCGGAGCGGGGCCGCGAAGTGCGGGAGGCGCGCCTGGCCCCAGAACTGGTCCGGCGAGGCCGCCATTGCCGCTGGTGGCGAGGAAGGGCAACCTTGCTTGCGGAGGCGGAGGAGCGGGCGGCGGGCGGCGGAGGCAGCGAGAGAAGTGCTGAAACGGCGACGGCACGGCAGGCAGGGGACCACTGTGACTCTGTGTCTCTGTGAGTCGGTTTTGTTTTTCCAGAGTGCACGAAGCTGGGCTGGGTTTGCTTCCGGGCCAGGCTTTCTCGGCCTATTTATTGGGCCAACCTTTTGCTTTAGAGGAATTTGTTGGCCCAACCTATGATATAGATAATCAGCACCCTACCCATCTTGCCCTAAAAATAAAAAAGCACCCTACCCATCTACGCCGGCGACCAGCGCCGGTAGGTGGCCGCCGGCGGCGGCCGCAGCTTATGCGTCTTTTCCTTGTCAAGTATTATATCTCCACCCCTTCATTACCGTAAGATCTGCCGTAAGCCCTTAAGAGCTTACAACATAATTATCTGTCTCAAAAGAAATGCAATTCTTGAATACTAGTATTAGATCAAACTATTCAAATTTAACTAAATTCATACAAACAATTATAAATATTTATGATGTCAGATAAATATCTTTAGATTTACCAAATGTATAGTTATAAATATAGAATTTTGATTAACTAAATTTTAAACAGTTTAACTAAGGTAACACTTTTTGGGAGGAGGTATTATTTGCCATCGCTTCCAAGTTCCAACCCCATATTGGACATGGTCTATCTCATCTGTTTCATAGAAGCTGCATGTTTAAACAGAATCACCCTTTTTCTGAACCTTCCATATATGTATGCTCCGGTGATCAACAAGATTCGACTTGGCCATCCGCCACCAGATGTGCGTTGTCACAGAACCGACCAATTTATAAGAGCACAAGTACAAAAACAATCGCCGAAACGATCAAATTCTCGAACTTGAGCCTATATAAACCCGGTAGTCAACTGAAATCTCGAAAGGATTTCAAACCAACTTGCATACAACCAAGATCGTAGTAATTCAACATAACATATCGTATGTTACAATATTTCACAGACGTTTGCAAATAGATTACATCATCACAGAGTCATCGTTATTACAAAACAAGTCTTGTAAAGTACGCGGAAGCAAATAGTTCAACTTACACACCCGAGTTCAAATACAAATACTGGTTCGCTGATCACAACCCACAAAAGCATTCAGATAAGAGAAACAGAGATCATGCCCATGATCTAGTCTTCATCACCCGTCGGGTGGAGATAATACTTACAGAATCCCTGATATAGAAGGTCATCTGCAACAAGAGGGAATAAACCCTGAGTACGGGAATGTACTCAGCTAGACTTACCCGTCGAAAATCAAACAAATGACACCAAGGATTATGCATAGCTTAATTTAGTGAATCTGGCTGACACTTTCTTTTTGCAGAAAAGCATAAGTAATAATGATCAACTCATAACCTGGACTAGCAGTGACTTTTAGCCATTAACCTGTCATCTATGTTAGCACCTGTGCTAAGCAATCATTTTATTAGGGTGCAAACATTAATAACCATATCAGGTATACATTATGGCAACCTTATCATCATCATCCATTTAATCATATCGTTAAATTAATTGAATCTACGTTGCCGCTGCTCAGTCAAATTCTCACTATCCGGGAGAGACGGCGATTCAAATCGATTCCTATCTAGCTGGAGGGTTATTCCTAACACAAACCTTGTTTTCCCATCAGGGTCGCAAACAAGTCACCATTGGTATAATTCAGAAGTCGCGAGTCCGAACAGTGCCGCAAAATCAGAGAACCACTCTGCCATGAGTGCTCAGTAACTTAACCCGCCCTTGGACTTACGCCAATGATTCCCTACACATCCTTACTTCCATCTAGATTACGGACCCCTGCTCGCGTCCCCGGCCTGAACCGAGCTACTAGGCTTCGTGGTCGGAACGACTTATCCGGCCAGCTAAGTGTTAGGCTGCGTTCAACATGACATAAGGACGTACAGCGTATCAGTCCTTAAACAACTCAGATGGAGCCACTATGTAATGGAGACGGGGATCCCGATCTTCCGTCAGGTGATGATAACTATCGTTGTGGCGGAGAATGACACACCGATCCAGCTTCAGATCGAAAGATCGAACCCTACAATCTTAGCACCACATCTCCTCTGGTTATCAACCAAGTCACGAACCAGGTTGACCTCGCCAAGAAGGCTAATTCCTGCCTGCGCAACGAAGAACACAAGCAAGAACAAGAAAGAAAGCAACCAAATTGCAGATAAATGATTAATCTCACGAGTTGGGGTCTCACAAACCGATGAACGGCGAAACTGTTCTTGACAGAATAATCTAAGCAAAACATAAACCCTAAAGGAGGTGGTGGCTACTGATTATATAGCCTAAGGGACGTCGAAGGATCCCTCTTCATGTCCTAAAGGTGTCCCAACACGTTACAAGGCCCAACGGCCCAAAAGACGATGACACAGCGCCGTGACAGATTCTGGATGTCAACTTGTTTCGACGATTCCTATTGATTCCGAAGAGGTTTTAATGTGAAACCACTTGAATTGGCTTCCTTATCAAATTAGCTTTCCATCCATATGTGGATCATCGAAAACAGAGTTTGGATGCATCCTGGGCGTCTATTTTATTGTAGACTGGTCCTGATGGCCGAGGCAGACTCGAACTCGAATTGGACTGGGACTCTGGCTTGGCTTGGACGTCCTTACTGGCCTCCCAAGGTGGTGGCCAAGGAGGAGGACATCCAAGGCCATCTCTTAGGTGTTCTCCATCTTCTTGGGGCATGCTCCAACTTGGGCCTGGGTCCCAAGGATGTCTAACAAGCCCATGACGACAGTGTAGCTCCTGCCAGAAATAGCAACAGAATATATTGGTGATTTGGAAGCCTTGCCGACGTGATATTGAGATGGGACCAGATTTATTTGAAAGCTTATCAAACAAGCTTTCCATCAAGTGCTCATTGACCTCGATCGTACTCCGGATGGATGAGTTATGGCCTTCCCAATGAGGCACTGTCGGGCTGCCGACGAACCGAAAGTTCAACTTTGATGAACTTCTATTATGAAACACATTTGAACCTACAATCAAATAGTGACATGTACATGTGGAACCAAGTGAATTATAACCAAAGCCACTATGCAAATATAGGAACGAGTGCACCTTATAATCATTGTTCGTATCCGAAGGTGCCATGTCCTCATCATCCTCCCCTTCTTGACAACAAACCGTCCTCGATTTAAGCTTAGCTGGTGGAAAAGTTGTCGGTAGTAGCCAACATTGCTCCCCTTCTTAAAATTTAACCTGTTGCCTCATTATCAAACTTGGGGATTTTGACATGACAACATTATCGCTATTGGTGCCCTCTAGTTGATCATATTTTTGCACAATGAAAGGAGATTTCAGAGTTGAACAAATATAGACACGATGCACCATATACTCTCCTTTATAATTATATTTGTCAATAAAGTGGTATGTACAAGTAGACAACTATGACAATTCAACACATTTAAGTTTCTCTTCTAAACTACTAAGAGCATATAAAGTATCAAACTCAATATAACCCAAAGTATTTGAAGAATACAATAATTTTTTTTCATCTTTTTCGATAGCAATGGAAAGCAATTTTTTATGTTCAGCATTAGTAATTGGTTCCAAAACATGTAAAACTAAAGCATCTTCAACCAATTCATCTTTGTCACAAGGAACATCAAGCAAATTATCATGGGACAAAGATAAATCAAGAGAGGATTCCACTAACAATTGCTCTATGACAGCATGGTTTGTGGAAAAATTTAGTATATTAAGACAATTTTCACCTTCCGTGAGTGTAGGATCATGGACATTACCTGTGTTCTTAGCAGGAGTAATAGGTGTATGGTGAAGTGATGGTTCTGAATTTGCATATGAGGTTGTGAGCTCCTCATTTTCTTCCATGTCATCCTCTTGCTTATGTACATTATTCTGCAGAAGGTTAGTCATAGCAAGAGGAATAACAACAGACTCTTCCTCTAAATGGTGCACCTCAGCATACGAAGTCAAAACAGGAGGTGGATTAACAAAGGTTTCTCGCATAAGAAGTTCATATCATTCCAAGTTTGAGGTTTATCAAAAGGATATAAAGACTCCCACCAAGATAAAGCAGAATGTCGCAAAACACTAGCTGCATTTTTTACCTTCCTCCTTGGACATATAAAGCGAGTAGCAAATATGTTATCGATGGCAATTTCTCACTCTATGTACTCATCAGCACCTATACCATCATAAGTCAGAGGATACGAACAACCTGTCATTGTAAACACAAAAACAAAGAACAAACGGTGAAAGTTATCTCAACCAAATGACTATGTAGTTGCAGTGGTGTCACTTTTCACAGCAAGTGGAAGCATTTTACCAAGCTTTTACAAAGTTCTTACCAACGTAAGCAGTGGCGGTACAACCGATGGCTGGTTCGTGATACCTGTGAGGCAGTGTACCGAGATTACAAGGGTCTTTTTTCTGTACTGATCTAAAGTATATATGGAGCTTGGGAGGCACACAAAAGAATAAATATGTATATGTGGCACACAAGTCAGTGACAGACAGCAATATTGAATAAATGTCTAGAGCACTTGTCCTAGTTGCTGGCCTATACGTGCTTCTATCACCAGTTGTGATAAACAAGAGAGGAAATAAGGATAAAAGGAAACAAGTATTAAAGGTAGCAACGGATATGAACAAGGCAAAAGATACCACAAACAATAGAGCTATTGAGTGTTCCTTATGTGCTCCTTTTTGATATCTTCTATTCTCTTTTACTATTTTTTTCTTTTATTTTTTTGTCCAATCTTTTTTTTCTTGCTTTTGCTCTTTTGATATTTTTTTTCAGCAAGGAGCACACAAGAATAAACCACAAAAAATTTGAGCTCAATTGAATAAAAGATGTGGTCTATAGAAAATTAGGACTGTGCTCTAAAAAGCATACCAAAACTTATGGGCCCAGAAACTCAATTTTCCTAATCGAATTTCGCAAATCTAATTTTTGCGAACCCAGCTATGCTGGGATGAAATAGATCTAAAATTTTCTGGCATTCTCCGTAGATTTAAAATTTTCCCCGTTTCAAGTTCGGATGCAAAAGTTATAACTGTTTTAAGAAAGCTGCTCGAATAAGGGTTTTAGTGGACACAAGATGCAAACCGATGGTGATACGGAATATCGGCGGGTGGAGGGATCAACACAAGATAGAAAAGAACACAATCTAAACTAGCAACAAGACTTTGACCTAGGACACAAACTCAACAACGGAATCTAAAACTGAAATATGTAAAGGCTGTGGCGCGGAAGGTTCTAGGATAGGAAATAAAAGTATGGCACTGGACTATAGGACGAATGCGAAACTCTCAAACTAGAGAATAAAAGTGAACCTGACGATATACCTTAGCTCTGATATCACTTAATGGAGACGGGGATCCCGATCTTCCGTCAGGTGATGATAACTATCATTGTGGCGGAGAATGACACACCGATCCGGCTTCAGATCGAAAGATCGAACCCTACAATCTTAGCACCACATCTCCTTTGGTTATCAACCAAGTCACGAACTAGGTTGACCTCGCCAAGAAGGCTAATCCCTGCCTACGCAACGAAGAACACAAGCAAGAACACGAAAGAAAGCAACTAAATTGTAGATGAATGATTAATCTCACGAGTTGGGGTCTCACAAACCGATGAATGGCGAAACTGTTCTTGATAGAATAATCTAAGCAAAACCCAAACCCTAAAGGAGGTGGTGGCTACTGATTATATAGCCTAAGGGACGTCGAAGGATCCCTCTTCACGTCCTAAAGGTGTCCCAACACGTTACAAGGCCCAACGGCCCAAAAGACGACGATGCAGTGCCGTGACAGATTTCTGGATGTTAACTTATTTTGACGATTCCCGTTGATTATGAAGAGGTTTTGATGTGAAACCTCTTGGATTGGCTTCCTTATCAAATTATCTTTCCATCCATATGTGGATCATCAAAAACAGAGTTCGGATGCATCCTAGGCGTCCGTTTTATTGCAGACTGGTCCTGATGGCCGAGACAGACTCGAACTCGGATTGAACTGGGCCTCTGGCTTGGCTTGGACGTCCTTGCTGGCCTCCCAAGGTGGTGGCCAAAGAGGAGGACATCTAAGGCCATCTCTTAGGTATTCTCCATCTTCTTGGGGCGTGCTCCAACTTAGGCCTGGGTCCCAAGGATGTCTAACAAGCCCATGACGATAGTGTAGCTCCCGCTAGAAATAGCAACAGAATATATTGGTAATTTGGAGGCCTTACCGACGTGATATTGAGATGGGACCAGATTTATTTGAAAGCTTATCAAACAAGCTTTCCATCAAGTGCTCATTGACCTCGATCGCACTCCGGATAGATGAGTTATGGCCTTCCCAATGAGGCACTATCGGGCTACCGACGAACCGAAAGTTTAACTTTGATGAACTTCCATTATGAAACACATTTGAACCTATAATCGAATAGTGACATGTACATGTGGAACCAATTGAATTATAACCAAAGCCACTATGCAAATGTAGGAACAAGTGCACCTTATAATTATTGTTCGTATCCGAAGGTGCCATGTCCTCGTCACTATGTCCAAACCTACACAAGACTCCGCCCGGTCTTAATTCATTATTAACATGGTTCTTTTCCACGATAGCAAATATAGCCAACCATGATCCACCTCATCCTAAAGCTCACAGATGACAGGAAATCACCTGACTTCTTCCACACTAAGCATGGCTAAGCATTTAACCCGTTCCTGAACTTAAATAGGATTCCAGTACGATATCTGGACAAGGAGGGATATATAATGCAACAATTGGTTCCAACCAATTCCTATACTTAATGCATCAATAATGAATAAAAGATACTTAATGTATTTGTGAAAACATGGGAGGCTTAATATGCTCCGGGGCTTGCCTTTCAGGAAAGAGGAAGGCTGGTGGTCAAGGCACTCGGGCAACTCCTCCGTGGTGGCTGCTTCATCGGCTTCCTGCACCTTGGGCTCCTCCTCCTGGTTGGCTCCCTCGAACTCCAGCAACATCACTCCCTTTGGCACACCTATTGCATGAATGCACAAGATAAATATCATGGATGCACACGAACGAAGTCAAGGATGCTAGGGGAATGCAAATGTTCACTATAGTATGCATATTCCACTTAAGCTCTATTCAAATCACTTTACTTACCAAGTTTATACAACATAATGTATAATTGCTCATCTTCAGTTAATGACCTAGCACCTACACCTAAGCATGTTCTCAAGTTAGGCTAGCCCTTAAACAATCAACAAGGGCATGGCAACGAAGCATACACTCAAGCATTTGTATTTCAGCAAAATAGAGACTATATAGTGGTACAGTAAACTGGCCATAACTGGAGATTTATAAATCCAAATGACATGCAACAAGACAATTTAGAAAGCTTATGAAATTGTCTACAATTCATTTTCAGACCTCTAAGCATGATTCCAACCTTTATCAGGTCGAATTCCTCAATCAACAGAACTCTGTCTTCACAAGACACAGAGTAGGCAAAACTGGAACCTAACTTTAAACAGCTGTAGTTCCTAAACTACTGGGTCAAATGCCATTAAATTTTGACAGGAGCTAGATACATAAATTATCTACAACTTTTGTATTCATCACATTCACAGCAAACCAAAATATCATGGAGAACTTTATAAAGTCCCCAAATCTGTCCAGAGGGACATAATGCAAACAAATAATTATTAACTTATGATGTAAACACATAATTGGATAAAACTAACTCTACTCACTTATTACACATATCCCAAGAACACCAGAAAGTAGGGTGTTCCTCACCAAAATATTTCTTTTAATACCTTTCTTAATTTATTTAATTAATTAGAGGAAATGGTAAACATATATGAAAACTACTCCATTAAATCTACAAAAATTACAGTAGATACTACATGCTCTAAGTAGACCCCCATAAAAATTTCACACCATTTGAGCAAGTATCACAGCCTACACAAAAATGATAAGACATAATGGCTTAAAATGACATAATTAGGAAACCTTAGTGAAAAGTGCCAAGTAACAGATTTCATATTTTTTCTAGAATCCTTAAGGTACTAGGATACTACCCACAAAGTTTCATGATCATAGGATTTCTAGATAATTTACAACAATTTACAAAAGTATCAATCAATGATAAAAGGAATATCTATAACTCAAAAACCATACATGCAATGACTCTCAAATTTTTACCAGAGCTTCTACTAAGCAAGAATAGCTTACCCACAAAATTTCATAATTTTTGGATCACAGAAACTCGAGATATAATTTAAACAAGTTTGCATGCATTTAACAACACATTTTAAGTTCCTATTTAATTCATCCAAAATTTCTACTTCATGTTCTCATGTCATATTTTTCTTAAATACTAGACTTCACTATGATTCTACTAAAATTTGAATCACACCATTTGGATCTACACATTTGGAGTTACAAAATTCACAAACTATCACTCAAATCTACAAATTTGAACTATCCTACCACTACACTGTCACTGACGCGTGGGACCCGCGTGTCAGCAAGGCCCGCTGGTCAGTGAGATGGAACAGGGGAGACGGCATGCGACGGCGCGGCAACGGCGAAGCTCGCCGACGGTGGCTCCTCCGGTGACACCGAAGGCACCGGCGTGCTCCTCACAACGATGCGCACCCATCTATGCCCTCACCACCATCTCTATCGAACTCGAACACCGACAGCGACGTGCAATGGCAGACGGTGGAGGAATTCGGCGACGCTCTAGCATCGTTCGGCCGTGTAGGGTGCGGCTAAGCTCGGTACGAGCTCCTAGGGCACGCGGGGAAACTTAATTAAGCAAGAAACGAGGATGAGAGGGATCCTAGCTACGCCGACCACGGCGGCCTCAAACTTTGGCGAGGTCACGCTCATGGCGGTGGCGGCGGAAGTGGCCAATGTGCCCTTACCTAGACTCAATAGGCTTAGCTAAGAGGTGGAGGAGGTAGAGGAGGACACGGCGGAGCTGTTGTCGAGCTGGGGTTCGTGTTTTTGCGGTGACGATGGAGCTATGTGATGGTAGAGCTGCTCGGCAATGGCGGAGCCGGCGCTGCGTTGCTGCTGCGAGCGGGTGAAGGCGAAGGAAGTGAAAATTGGACTGGCGAGCTGGTCGGGCAGGCGTGTGGGGGTTCAAGCACTGGCCTGCAACGCTAGGATGGCCGCACCACGTGGCTGCGTGGTCAGGCGGCCAACAACAGGTGTCCTCCACGCGGCTGTCGATTTCTGAATTCAGTCAGGTACTGTAGCACGCCTGAAACTTCGATTCAGTTAACCTTCGACACCTGACAGCGATGGTTGATGATCATGAAACTCCAAATCTGTTGATCATCAGCGAAAACAGTCAAGATGAAAGTTATAGCCCGTACTCCCATCTTCAATTTCTATTTAAGCACCAAGGGCTAATTCTCAACAGATACAGAGGAAAATCACGCCAAAGTTGAGTTCATGAAACTGAAACTCAGTTATCACACTTAGAAAATTTTCAAGTGTTGAATCAGCCTTCAATACTGACTTGTTGGCCCTTTTTGAGCATGTTATGCACATTTTCATGACTTGGCTTCTAAACAAAGTTTGTTCCTTATAAAATTTACTACAACTTTGCTTTAGGTTGCTCAGACATGCAAATATTCTAAGCTATACTTTTTAAATAGTCAAACAAAAGAGTTTAGGGGTCAAAACAAGTCAAACCACTATTTGAAATCATAATTGGGCAATATGATCAATATGAACAATGTTCCAAATGACATTCTAGGTGTTGCTAAGTTGTTCAAGAGAATTATTAGCCACACCACACCTTGGTCACACAAGAATCAAGCATTGTATGTACTGAAACAATGAAAAACACATGAAATGTTACATTTGTTTCATAGTCATGTTTCACATGTTTCATGATCTTGTTGCATGGTACTAACTAACTTTGTTTCACTAAAGTGAGTTGCACATTGTGGGGGTATTAACCCCTATACCCTTATGGCTAAGCTTGGACCGGCCCGGATCAGTGGGTCCGATCCACCAAAAGACGACGTGCGGCCCGACTAACCTGATCAGGGTCCCGCGCAAGGAGTCAAGGCGGATTTGGCGATCAATCAAGATCCTGGTCGGTTAGAATAAGAATCCTTATCCGGCCACATATGGCAATTGTAACTGGCTAGGATTAGTTTCCAGATCTATAACCCTACCCCCCGGACTATATAAGGCGGGCAGGGGACCCCTCTAAAAAATATCTCTTATTGACATACAGCAATACAAATCAGACATATGACGTAGGTATTACACCTTCTTAGCGGGCGAACCTAGATAAAACCTCATGTCTGTCTTGCGTCACCGTCTTGTTTGTGGCTTGCGCATCTGTCTGCCGACAATCTACTACCTTGGGGTAGACTGCCGACCATATTTCGTCGACAGTGGCGCGCCAGGTAGGGGGTGTGCATACTGCTCTCCAAGCAAACAAGATGGTCATCATCTCTGGCTCCATGGCTACACCAAACAGACTCACATTCACCGTTGGCCAGATCACCTGGACCACTGGCTCCGACGGCTTCATCGCCATGACCCCGGAGGAGGCGTGGATTTAGTCTGTGCCGACCACTGCTTCACCTGCATCGGCTACGGCTCCGACCACAATGGATCTAGCTTCGACCACGGTACATCTGGCTTTGACCATGTCTACATCACCTTTAGCCACGCCGACAACTCGTCATCCGCTTCCCCGCTACAAAGGGAAGCGGATCGACAACACTAACCTGCTCGACTCCATTGATCGGGTCGGCACCAAACTCGCTGAAACCCTAGCTCTGGTAAGTACAATTCAAAGTCAACCTAATGAGCAGGTAATCACTCCCCACAACAGATCTATCTGACCAGCTTGGACCAGTCGTCCTATATGACTTGGTACAAATCTTGTGGTCACATCTACTCCTGAAGGGCGCTCTGCTCGTCGCCGGTCAGCCTTTGTGATGGGTCTCCGGCTCTCCGAGTATGAAGCCTCGATGGAGAACCACCAGGTCTAGCCCTATGGCCTACCAAACGCTGCCTCCAACTATGCCTACAACCTACAACGCCACTTGGATCTATGTTTTATGCACCGACCTTGGCCGAAGTCACGCAACTTCGTCAACATGGTCCGGATTGAAGATTATCAAGAAGGGTCCGTCCACACAGTCCAAGAGAGCGACTCTAGCTCCTCGTCTGGCACCACATCTTATGCATCTATCCACACCGAGCTTTAGCATCATGAAGATGAAGGCATCAAGTATGATCTAGATATCCTAGATCATGCCCTGGGGTTCTCATAATTCCTGTCTTTCCCGCCAAGATGAGGGAATTTGATCCATGTTGTCAGCAATGACGAACCACCAGCAGTTGGTGAAATAGAACAAGAAAGGACTGCATGTGAAGCATGCAATATTGACCAGTTTAATCGCCGACAAATCGAAGCCGAAGCAGACTAGGAGGCACGATGCATAAGGGTCCAGCCACGCGACCTCAACGATGCTTTCGATAGGGTGGGGGACAAACAGGTCTTCAGGACTCCAAGTGCCAATGTAGCCATCGCCATGGCGACAATGCAATGGCTACCCAACACCCCGGAAACCCAAGCAGTTCGCGATGAAATACAAGCCTATCTGACGGCTGCTATGGCCCAAACCGTGGAGATTGTAAACCAAGCTCGGGCTCCATCCGTTTCAGTCGAGTCAAGCCATAGCCGCCAGCACCCAAGTCGCTCACAGCCACTCAACCAACATGGCTCATGCAACAATGACCCATCACACAACCGTCAAGGTGGAAATGGTGGCCATGATGGTGGCCAGGATGACAACTGCCATTGGGACGACAACCGCCACGATGTCTGGGATGATAACCGCTGGGACAACCGCGACAATCGCCGCGATAACCACGGTCGTAGGGCTAATCCAGATGGCAATCGAGATCGCTGCGATGGCAATAACGGTCTCCGCCATTACCTCGGTGGACGCGATCTGTGCGCTCGCATCAACCAGAGAGCCAACGACCGAGCATCCCATGAAAGTTATTTCTGTATCGAATATGACACTGCCCACGGCCCGCCGGGTTTGAAGCAGTTTACTCCACACCTTCGCCAAGTCATATGGCCCAAGAATTTCAAGCTCGAGAAACTTCAGAAGTATGATGGCAAGGAAAACCCTGAATTATGGGTCATGCTTTATGAGACTGCATGTAGATTAGCCATGGATGACGAGCACGTCATGTCTAACTATTTCCTAGTCGCTGTTGGCCATGCGGGTCACCAATGGCTGGTCAGCTTGCCGGCGAACTATTTCGACTCTTAGCAAGAGCTCAAGCAAGCCTTCATTGACAACTTCATTGCTACTTGTGAACAACCAGGCAACAAATACGATCTGCAATGGATTCGAGATCGAAAAGATGAGCCACTGCGCAAGTATGTCCGGCGTTTCTTGGAGATGCGCATCAAGGTCCCATCAATCTCCGATAACGAGGCAATTGAGGCTTTCATCACTGGCCTCCGCTTCCACGACGCCCTAAGGGACAAGCTTCTCCGCAAGAGACCTGATTCGGTCACAGCGCTCCTGGCCACCGCTAAGAAATATGCGGACGCCGACGATGCTAAAAAGGTAATTATTAAAGAAGCAGCAAGGGTTCCACGCTCCGACCACCCCCACACTGCGACGACTACCACGGTAACTGTGGTCGGAATGACAATTTTGACCACCGCAACTAGCGCAATGACTCCCGCGACCACCGTGACCAACGTAATCAGCGGCGTAACCACCATGACGATTATAGGAGCAAGCGTGCTCGGGAAGACGACGGCGAGGTCAACACCATTAAAAAGGGTGGCGGACGTCGTAACTATGAAGACGACTACGCCAAAGCATTGAAAGGGCCCTACCAGCTCCATCCTAAGTCAAACCATACCATGGAGAATTGTTGTGTCCTCAAGTCTATCTACACACGTCAATAGGCTCCGGATACGTCCGACAAGCCTAACGACGCAGGGGGACAGCGCAACGATGATAACGACAACGATGATGCAGACCCTCGTCACAAATACATCAAGCCAACCAATCGCGTGCACACCATCATCGGAGGCAAAGTGTCTATCGAGACCAAACGAGAATACAAGCTGCTCGCCCGCGCTTGCTTGAACATGGCCAACACCGACCATCTCCTCACCAATCCACGGCTCCCTCCGTGGTCTCACCGCGAAATCTCCTTCAGCAGAAAGGACCAATGGGCCGCAATACCTAAGCCATGGCATTTCCCCCTAGTCCTTGATCCCTGTATCAACAAGGTTCAGTTTGATAGAGTACTGATCGACGGCGGCAGCTCCATCGATATACTATTCAAGAACAGTCTGCCCACCCTAAAGATAGCTCAGGCGGACCTCAAGCCATACGAGGCACAGTTCTGGGGTGTTCTCCCCAAACAGAGCTCTACACCTCTCGGGTAGATCACGCTACCTGTGTAGTTTGGGACCCCGGACCACTTCCGCACCAACTATGTCAACTTCATGGTCGCCGACTTCGACGGCACCTACCATGCTATTCTTGGTCGACTGTCGCTCACCAAGTTCATGGCCATACCTCATTACAGGTATCTGGTGCTCAAGATGCCTACCGAGAAAGGAGTTCTAACCCTCCGAGGCAACATGTACGCAGCTTATACCTGCGAAGATGACAGTTTCAGAATAACAGAGGCTCATGACCTCTCTATTCGCATGGCCCAGACCATGCTCAACGCCAAGAAGACCTCGACCAACCACCAGGAGATCCCGAAGCTCGAGGCTCCACGCAAGAACATCAAGTCCAAGGAGCATAAGGTGATCCAGCTGGTCGACGGTGATCCCGGCAAAACGGCCCTTATCAGAGCCAACCTGGATCTCAAATAGGAAGACGCGCTCGTCAGGTTCTTGAGGAGCAACGTGGATGTGTTCACATGGAAACCTGCTGACATGCCCGGTGTACCTCGGAACTTGATCGAGCACTCCTTGAATGTCAACGGCAAGGCCAAACCTATCAAGCAGAAGCTACGACGGTTCGCTCATGACAAAAAGGAGGCAATTAGGGTAGAAGTTACATGGCTTTTGGTAGCTAGATTTATCAAATAAGTGTATCATCCAGAGTGGTTAGCCAACCCGGTTCTTGTACGCAAAAAGAATAATGAATGGAGAATGTGCGTTGATTACACTGATCTCAACAAACACTGCCCTAAGGACCCCTTTGGCTTACCTCGCATAGACAAGGTCGTAGATTCAGCCGCCGGTTGTGAGCTCCTTTCCTTTCTCGATTGCTACTCTAGTTATGACCAGATCGCTCTAAAAAAGAATGACCAGATCAAGACATCTTTTATCACGCCCTTCAGCGCCTACTGCTACACGACCATGTCGTTAGGGCTCAAGAATGCCAGGGCTACCTACCAACGCGCTATACAAGCTTGCCTCAAAGATGAGATAAAAGATGACCTCATCGAGGCTTATGTTGATGATATAGTTGTCAAAACCAAGGAAGCTCATACCCTTGTTGACAACCTAGAACGCACCTTTGCATCCCTTAATACATTCCAGTGGAAGTTAAACCCAAAGAAGTACATCTTTGGTGTTCCTTCTGGCACACTACTCGGCAACGTCGTCAGTCACGATGGCATATGCCCTAACCTAGAGAAAGTCAAAGCTGTCTTGGACATGAAGCTGCCCAAAAAGGTGAAGGATGTTTAGAAGCTTACCGGATGCATGGCCGCCCTTAGCCATTTCATATCAAGATTAGGCGAAAAAGGATTACCGTTCTTTAAACTACTCAAAGCATCCGAAAAGTTTGAGTGGTTGGAGGAAGCAGACGCTGCCTTCGCATAGCTAAAACAATACCTTATGTCACCTCCGGTCCTCACTGCTCCAAGAGAAGACGAAATACTCCTGCTATATATTGCGGCTACTAATCGAGTGGTCTCCACGGCCATGGTGGTCAAGCAAGACGAGCCCGGCCACGTCTACAAGGTACAGTGACCAATCTATTTCATTAGTGAGGTACTCAATGAGTCCAAGACCAGGTACCCACAGATTTAGAAGTTGATCTACGCCATACTGATAACATCCCGAAAGTTGAAACACTACTTCGACGGATATCATGTGGTGGTCATGACTGAGTACCCTCTGCGAGACATCATTAGCAACAAGGATGTGAATGGGTGCATCATCAAATGGGCAATGGAGCTGTGCCCCTTTTCCTTGGAGTTTGCAAGCCACACTACAATCAAGTCTCAGGCACTTGTTGATTTCATCGTCGAGTGGACAGACTTAAGCACGCCTGCCTCTCCCGGATCTGATGAATATTGGATGATGTACTTCGACAGCTCTCTCAACATTGACGGTGCGGGAGCAGGAGTCCTTTTCATGTCACCATCTAAGGAGCAGCTCCGGTACGTCCTCAGGATTTATTTCCCAGCATCTAATCATGCTGCCGAGTACGAAACATGCCTACATGGTTTGCGCATTACGGTTGAGCTTGGCATTAAACGTCTCTACATCTACGGAGACTCTGCTCTGGTCATCAATCAACTCAACAAGGACTGGGACACAACTAGCAAAAAGATGGATGCATACTGCAAATTGATCAGAAAGCTGGAAGGTAGGTTCTATGGCATCGAGTACATACACGTGGTCCAGGACAAGAATCAAGCAGTGGATGCACTGTCAAAGTTAGGATCATCCCAAGCAAAAATCCCACATGGTGTATTCGTCCAAGACCTGCTCATGCCTTCCATCGAAGAGGAAGATTCCATGGCAGACAAGCCTCTAGACCAGAAATTGGTGGCTACGGTTCCAGCATCAAGCACCGCCAAGCCCCCTCTGACCACTCATGAGCCCGACTGGAGAATACCTTTCATCAAGTACCTAACAGATAGTAGCGGTTACACTGATCGGACAGAGAATGAGCGCCTGATGCATCGCAGTAAGCAGTACCTGCTCGTCGATGGCAAGCTATGGCGCAAGAACGCAAAGGAGAAAATTTTGATGAAGTGTATAACCCAGGAGGACGGTGAACATCTCCTAGACCAAATCCACTTTGGCTCCTGCAGCAACCACGCGGCCTCAAGAATGCTAGTTGGCAAGGCTTTCCGAGCAGGGTTCTATTGGCCATCAGCAGTAGCCGACGCAGAGAAGCTAGTCCGCCACTGTGAGGGTTGTCAGTTCTTCGCCAAGAGAATCCACGTACTGGCACATGAGATCCAGATAATACCAGCCTCCTGTCCCTTCGCATGCTGGGGACTGGATATGATCGGGCCCTTTAAACTGGCTCTAGGGAAATTTACATGCGTCTTTGTGCTGATCGACAAATTTTCTAAGTGGATAGAATACATGCCTTTGGTACAGGCATCCTCAGAAAAGGCTATCACGTTCCTTGACCAGGTCATCCATCGTTTCAGCATACCCAATAGCATCATCACCGATCTGGGTACTCAGTTCACCGGGAATGCTTTTTGGGACTTCTGCGATGAAAGGAGCATAGTAGTAAAATACGTCTTGGTGGCACACCCTAGAGCTAATGGACAAGTCGAGCGGGCAAATGGCATGATCTTGGATGCATTGAAGAAGAGGATGTATAGAGAAAATGACAAAGCTCCCGAAAGATGGCTCAAAGAGTTACCAGCCGTAGTCTAGGGACTCAGAACTCAGCCCAGTCATAACACTGGTGTCTCGCCATACTTTATGGTTTATGGCGCTAAGGCAGTCCTCCCTGTAGATATAGCTTTCAGATCAGCATGGGTAGAGAATTTCGATGAAGGCAAGGCCAACGAAGTACGGGAGCTAGAAGTGAATAGCGCAGAAGAGAAGCGGCTCGATTCTTGTGTATGTACGACCAGTACCTTGCTGTTTTGCGTAGATACTACAACAAGAACGTTAAAGAGCGGTTCTTTGTGGTCGGGGACCTGGTCCTGAAGTGGAAGACGAACCAAGCTGGTGTCCATAAACTCGCAACCCCATGGGAGGGGCCCTTCATGATCAAGGAGGTCACACGACCAACATCTTACAGGTTAGCTCACCTGGACGGTACGGACGTACCAAACTCATGGCACATCGATAAACTTAGACGTTTCTATGCTTAACTACTGAGATATGTACCCCTCTTGTACTTTCGATTTACTTCAATAAAGCTATTATGATTTCTCTGACCACTCTAATGTGTCACTTCGACTTTTATGGTTATTCTAACTTAGCCAGTAAAAGCCGACCACCACTCCTTCTATGGTTTTTGGAGCAGGGCCTCTCTCCGGTTCCTCCCAACACGTGCATGGGATCCGCTCTCTATGTTACGGGTGATCGGCAGGTCCCCCTTGGTTTGACTTGTCCGCGTCTGCGTGTGCATAGGTCATGCACCTCACACTCCGACCACATGGTAAACTAGGGCCGCACAAACTTTTTGAGATGATGTGTCGAGCAAAATGGTACAACTAAACAGAACATTATCATGTTCTCACTCAGTTACACCAACATAAGTTTCAAGCTTAAATATGTTTTATACAAAGCAAACAAGCTTATAATGATATACAGTTACGTTATTACAAGCTTGCCTGAAGAGGCCCAAGTTTACAATAACACAACTATGTCCTCCTTCTACAGCTCTAAGCCTATTACATTGGCTGGTCGAGGCGCGCGGCACCTACTGCTCGCTGCTTCCAATATCCTACTTGAGTCTCGGGGACTCTTGTGCTAGTCGAGCTGAAGGGGATGGCCCCGCCGATGCCTGGCTAGTCGAGGCCACAGGCTTTGTCGGTTGGCTTGCAACTGATGGTGTTTCCAGCTGACTTGTCGATGGCATACCCTATACAGGTGTTGTCCCACCTCCACATAGGTTAATGTCACCAATTATCTTTGACGACAGGTCTAGCTAGGCCATCCGAAGCTCCTCCGCCTTGTCTGGGTCTACCTCCTTCGGGTATCCAGCCTCCAAGCGCTTAAGATCGATCAGAGGGTAGTGGGCATGCACCATGCTTAGCACATGGGCACCCGTGTACTCACTCGCCTCCTTCATGAACTCTTGGAACCATCCCCATGCTTGTCTGCATCTCTCGACCAGTCCGAGCTAGGGCGTCCTTGGCTCTTCCTCTATGAGCACCAGGTCGACAAGGTCGAGGATGGGCAAAATGCCAGTTGCCACCTCCTGGCACCGGTTCTTCCATGTGTCCCGATCCTCGATGGCCTCGAGGCATCGTGCTTTCCAGCCGTCACGCTCTTTCATCATGGCTTCTAGATGCCTCTTGGCATTGACTTTTAAAACTACACACCATACAAGACATCAAATGTAAAGGCACGACAAGATAAGGTGGACAACAGAATGAGAACGGTGGTCTGGAATACTTACTCTTCAGTTCCTCCTTCATTTTGGTGGTGTGGTCCTGGAGTTGAGACTGGCTGCGCGCCAGTTTCTCATTGTCCTCCTTCAGGCGACCACACTCTGCGGTCACGCGGCTATTCTCCTCTTGGAGGCGGGTTACCTCAGCTTCTAAGCCTGCATTACAGCTGTCATTACCAACAACGCAACAACACGTGTCATACACTTGCTGTGATAAAATGACAACTCACTTGTTTTTTCCCGCTCTTTGTCATTGAGCTGGCCGACTAGGTTCTGGTTCTGTGTTTCTTGCTCTGTCCTCTCCTGGTCGGCGGCTTCAAGTTGGTGGCGCAAGTGTTCCACCTCGGCCGCCAGTTCTCTATTGTTCGCTGTGATTCCCTCAATCTGGTCGAAGCACCTCTTTTTGTACTTCGCGGTCTTCATCAAGTCCTGCATATATACAAGCTAAGTCAGACATCTCGACTATATAACAGGGTCAAGTGGTCAAGCCAAACATACCTGGACTTCTATCACCAGACGCTTTGCCGCCCGTTCAACTTTTAAGGTCTCTTCGACCTTTGGGATTTCTTTGTGCGTAACCCACTCGTCGTTCCGCTAGTGCAACACATATACATGTTGTCGTTTATCTTGGGGATGGCCCAAGATTTCTTCTACTTCATCATCTTCGGCCTCTTGTTTAGGGGGCGGCGCTGGTCTGGAGTCTGCAGTCTCCACGATGACTATGGCCTTCCCACGAGCCGTAGCATCGGCTAGCATGCTCTGTGCCAACTCTGGTTGCTGCTCCTCAGCTTGGTCTGGTTCCCTTGGTGCCAAGGTACCTGCTTCAACAGGGTTAGTGCTCGAAGCACTTGTACTTTGCTCGGCTATCTTCTCGACCATCGGCTTGGGGACTGATGTCTGGCCACTCATCTGCTGAGGTTCTGGTAGAATTTCTTCTACAGGTTCCTCCACAACCGGCCACTGAGCTATTCTTTCCACCAGTATTGGTGAAGCCGTGCCACACTCGGCTAGCTGGTCAGGATTTTTGGTGGACGCCAACCTGATATACCAGGGAAAAGTTTAGAAGACAATATTATTCAATACAAATTATAAGCTTACATCAAAGTTACAGATTCTTACAGCTTGGAAGCATGGAATGACGTGGTGAAGGAGCCTCTCTTCAATCACGCCTGCTCCACGTGCTTGGTGGTTTCCACCGGGTCTTTTTCCATGACCGGTACTGGCATCGAGGTTTGGTGCTCGACACTTCCCCAGCTTGTCCTCTGTGTTGCAGTGGTCGGAGATGCGATCACTACTAGCACAGAGGAGCCACCCTGCTCCACCGACCCCATTTGTCTCCTCCTCTTTCGAGGGATGAGTCGGAAGATGTCCGTATCCTCTATTTCGTCATCTGAAAGGGGGAAGATGTCCTGGCGACGTTTGTTGGCAGCCGGCCGCTTGCTAGCAGCTTTGGCTGATGCATCCTCCACAACCTTGAGTGCCGCCCAGTGGATGTCTTCGGTCCTGGCACTGGTCTGGGCGGCTGGGCCGGCAACTTGCGGCCAATCCACACCAGGGGGTGGAGACATGAACACTGCTGCCCGATCATGACCATTACTCTAGGAAACATAAAGGAGACAACAGTGAATTTCTTGTTACAATATGATTATACAGGTACAATGAAGCATCATTTACCTTTGGGGGAGGTCAGGCCAGCTTGAAGGTGTGCTCGATGTCATTTAACCTGACATAATTGGGATCGGCTAGGTTGAATAGCTCCCCAATCCTGGCCTTGACTTCTATCTTGTTGAGCGCCTCTTTCCTGGTCCTCGTTGGATCGGTGCTCCCCTAGTACTCAAAGCCAGGATATACCCTCTTCTGGCAGGGCTGGATCCTTTGGCTAATGAAGTTCTCGACCACACTTGGACCATCCAGCTTTCCCCATGGGATCATCCCGAGCAGTTCTATGATCTGCTCCAAGTGCTTGGGCTTCTCCAACCAGCTGTTCTTCTTCTTTGGAATCAACCCCACATCACACAGGGTGATTGTGTTCGGCTCTTCGCAGATGTAGAACCTCAACCTGGGCATTCGGTTAAAACCGACAAATCAGTTTGGTTTGTTCGGTATTTGTAAATTTTGGTTTTCAGACATCAACAACCGATCGATTGTTTGTAGAATCAACAACCGACAAATTCGGTGTCGGTTTCTTAGTTCGGTTTTTTGGTTTCCACCGAAGTAACTGAAACTATCACAGAGAAAGAAAAGACGAAAGGGAGAGAACGTCGGAACAGAGAAGAATGAATCGAGTCACAAAAGAAAAAGAGAAGAACGAATTGATGGGCTTCGGGGCCTCAGATGCGCCGCAGCCTGGTGCCCATAGCATCGCCTCCCTGCTCGGTGCTCATGCTAACGCATAGCTTTGACGGCCTCCTCGCGCGCAACTTTGATGGCCTCCTGCTCCTCTCGCGCTCCCTCATAGAAGTGCTGCTCGGGGCTCCACGCCTCTCGGCTCATGCCATCCACCGCAGAAACCGCTGCAGAGAATCACCGTCCGGCATTCGTGCCACCCCATCATTCCACCGCTATAACTACCACTGCCTCCTCCAAAGCTCAGATAGGGAAGGGTCGAAGGGATAGGGTTATGAGTATTTTTTTTGAGAAAGGGTTTACGAGTATGTGGCTGTGTGTGGGCTAGCCTCACGTGACTTGTATGCCTTGGAGTATGGTGGGCCATCTTGACTTCTGGGCTGCTGGGTGTGCACTTAGGTGCCTCACCGCCTGGTGCCTGTGCGACGCGCCGTGCACTGGCTGGGAGTTCAGTTGCTCGGTTTAACGGTTCGGTTGCAGCCTAAAATCGAAGCTGAAGCCGATCACCGAACTATGCAGATGCTGAAACCGAAACCGAAACCGAAAACCAAAAAAACCAAAATTTTGATTCGGTTCGGTGCGGTTCGGTTCGGTTTTCGGTTATCGGTGTATTTGTGCCCAGGCTGAGTAGAACCACTTCTTGTACCATTCGTCCAGCGAGGTGTTCCAGGGGCAGTGCAAGTACTGGGCCTTCATACCATCACGCAGATTGAGGTAGACGCCTCCGGCTATCTTTGAGCCGCCGCTCCCTTTCTTCCGTAGATAGAACAGGTGGCAAAAGAGGTCGAAATGGGGCTAGAAGCCACCATAGGCCTCGCAAAGATGGATGAAGGTGGAGACAAGAAGAATCAAGTTGGGATGCAGATTACAAATCCCAATCTCATAATACAAGTAGAGATCCTGAAGGAAAGGGTGCACTGGAACCCCAAAACCCCGCTTGAAGAAATCCTCGAAAACCACAATCTCACCTGGTTGTGGATCGGGGAAGATTTCTCCTTCCAGCGCACGCCATCCCGCGAGTGCCTTGTTGTGGAGCACTCCCATGGCGACGAGGTCTTCGATGGTCTGCTCATTGCTCCTTGATTTCCACCACTCCTTCGCCATGACTCCGCTTTTCTTCTGGGCGTCTCTCTTCGCCATTAATCTGCCCTTGCTAAGGGGGTGGATGTGGTAGAGGGGGGATTGGTGGTGATTTTTGGAGGAGTAGGGTTCGTCAAGAGGAAGAAGAAGGTTGCGGCGGGGAATGACAATGGGGATCGGTAAAAAGTAACTTACTAGCTCTATATTATAAATAACCAAGAGCTCCATCGTTTCATCCTCCTGAGATTCTTGGGAGACATGTGCATGTGCCACAAATGGTTGTTTTCACAACCTCGAGATCTACGCCAATAAACGCGCCTCTTCGTTTCTAGTGTACGCGCCTCTTCATTGATAATGTGAGAGGGCCCACACTGACGCACCTCCATACAGGCGCCAAGCGACTGTTTGCCAGAAAGAGTAAGAAGGCAGAGTGATATGTTATATCCATCTGCTTTTTTGACCAGACGTGGTAGATTGGACTTGACAGAGTAAGGAGATAAATAAATACACCAAATAATAATACAAGCGGTGTTCTTTTTTTCGCTACATGTCTTGAGCTCAATGATGGACCAGACCACTACCGAGCTCGGGGACTGCCTAGACCACTGCCGTGCTCAGGGACTACCTAGACCACTGCCATGCTCGGGGACTGTTCCAACCACTGCCGTGCTCGGGGACTGCTCCGACCACTACCGTGCTCGGGGACTGCTCCGATTACTATCATGCTCGGGGACTGGCTCGACCACTGCTCGAAGATCGTTCTTCTCGGCTACATGTGATTTGTACTCACATATAGTTGAGAGACATTTATTTAAACCTTGCTACAAGGCTCATACTTCACCTTCCAGCAAGCTCGGGGACTACATCGGTACGATGCACCTGCCGGTGCATTTCGTATCGCCTGCACAACGATTGGATTCTTAACTTTAATGGAAATTCTTTTTTAGACCCTAGCACCACGTGCTTGCATCACCTACTACTAGGCTCGGGGACTAAGTGGGCACACTTCACCTTGCGGTGAATGTGTTTGTTTAATCGACCCTTATGCTTTGACTGATTGTAAGGATTGCTATCATGCTCGGGGATTGTCCCGACCACTGCTCGGAGATCGTTCTTCTCGGCTACATGTGATTTGTACTCACATATAGTTGAGAGACATTTATTTAGACCTTACTACAAGGCTCATACTTCGCCTTCCAGCAAGCTTGGGGACTACATCGGTACGATGCACCTGCCGGTGCATCTCGTATTGCTTGTACGACGATTGGGTTCTCAACTTAATTGGGAATTCTTTTCAGACCCTAGCACCACATGCCTACGTCAACTACTACCAGGCTCGGGGACTAAGTGGGCACACTTCACCTTGTGGTGAATGTGTTTGTTTTTTGACCCCTACGCCTCTGATGATCAAGGACGCTACGCTCCAAGACGCACTTACATTTCTGTTTAGAAATACAAGTAGGCACACTTCCTAGGACGGAAATCTCTTTCTTTTTTCTTAAGAGCACCATATATTCTTCGGACAACCTACTTCTCCGGTGACAACGGTGGTTAGAGATATCAAGGACTCAAGCCTTACTTGTCGAAGAAGGTTAAAGTGGCGTGTCGCAGCATAATACATGATGCTCGGGGACTAGCTGTGGGGGTATTAACCCCTATACCCTTATGGCTAAGCTTGGGCCAGCCCGGATCGGTGAGTCCGGTCCACCAAAAGATGACGTGCGGCCCCGCTAACCTGATCGGGGTCCCACGCAAGGAGTCAAGGTGGATTTGGCGATCAATCAAGATCCTGGTCGGTTAGAATAGGAATCCTTATCCGGCCACATATAGTAATTTTAACTGGCTAGGATTAGTTTCCAAATCTGTAACCCTGCCCCCCGGACTATATAAGGCGGGTAGGGGACCCCTCTAAAAAACATCTCTCATTGACATACAGCAATACAAATCAGACGTAGGATGTAGGTATTACGCCTTCTTGGCGACCGAACCTGGATAAAACCTCGTGTCTGTCTTGCGTCACCATCTTGTTTGTGGCTTGTGCATCTGTCTGCCGACAATCTACTACCTTGGGCATACCCCTACGTAGACTGCTGACCATATTTCATCGACATACATGTTGCACTTAAGTGTTGCACACTATTCATTTCATAAAAGAAACAACACACATGAAATATGCAACATGTTGCAATGTTTCAAAATCATGTTTCATGTGATATAAGCTTATGAATGGATGAACGATGCTCATGTTCATGAAATGCAAGTGCAAATGTGGAAGCCAAACACCTAGAATGTTACAGCCCTCCCCCCTTATAAAAATCTCATCCTAAGATTTGAAAAGCGTACCATTGTTGATAGAATTCCTTATAACCGCCCCTCAAATAATCTTCTCTTTCCCACGTTGCATCGCGTTCACTACCCTGATTACTCCACATGACTTTGTAAAACTTAACCACCCGACTCTGAGTCACTCGCTCACGAGTGTCAATCACTTGGACCGACTTTTCTTCAAAGGTCAAATCTGATTTTAACTCGATATCCCCTAATGGAACTCTCTCTTCAGGGACACGAAGACATTTCTTTAATTGGGATACATGAAGGACATTGAAGATAGCACTCATCTCAGGAGGTAAATGAATCTTGTACGCCACCTTACCACTTTGTCCAATGATTTCAAACGGACCAACATATCTCGGCGCAAGCTTTCGCTTCACACCAAAGCGTTGGACACTCTTCATAGGTGAGACTTTTAGATAAATGAAGTCCCCAACTTCGAACTCAATAGGTTTTCTACGTCGATCAGCATAATTTTTCTGCCTAGCTTGAGCTATGGCCATGTGGGTTTGGATAGTACGGACTTGTTCTTCGGCTTCTTGAACAAAATCAATTCCATAGTATCTCCTTTCACCGGCTTCTACCCAATTCAACGGGGTTCTACACTTTTGGCCATACAAAGCTTCAAACGGTGCCATCTTGATGCTCTCTTGATAACTATTATTGTATGAGAATTCAGCTAGGGACAACCATTTTTCCCATGAGCCCTTAGCTGAGATGACACATGCTCTCAACATATCTTCTAAGATTTGATTAACTCATTCAGTTTGTCCATTGGTTTGTGGATGATAGGTAGAACTTCTTACTAACTTAGTTCCTAATAATCCGTGTAAGTGCTCCCAAAAGCGAGCAGAGAACTGTGGTCCTCTATCCGAGACAATAGTATGAGGGATCCCATGAAGTTGGACTATCTGATTAAAGTACAACTCCGCATAGTTGGTTGGACGGAAATCTATGTGGACAGGAATAAAGTGTGCAGACTTGGTCAGTCGGTCTACAATCACCCAAATGGAGTTAAAATTCCTTTGAGTAGTAGGGAGTCCAACTATAAAATCCATACTTATCTCCTCCCATTTCCAACCTGGAATAGAGAGTGGCTGAAGTAATCCAGCTTTCATGTGCATAGCCTTGACCTGACAACAGGTGTCACACCTAGCCACATAAGCGGCTACCTTTTTCTTTATTTTGGTCCACCAAAATCGAGGCTTCAAATCATGATACATTTTGCTACTACCAGGATGAATAGATAATTTAGAGGAATGGGCTTCGGATATGATTTGATCTCTAAGTTCTCTATCCTTTAGAACTACCAATCTATCCTTGAACCATAACACGCCATCCTCATCTACTCAAAAATGCTTGGTTTCTTGCTCTTTCATCTTGCGCTTGATGTGGAACACACCTGCATCTATCTTCTATAGCTCAGTAATTCGACTCTGTAGAGTATAATTGACAGTGATGTTGTATAGGACTGCAGGATGAAGGAGTTTTGACAAATGGACTTCACTCTCAATCAATGAGTGGCAATGAGATTTCCTGCTTAAGGCATCCGCTACGACATTTGCCTTGCCAGGGTGATAGTGCACTTGGAGGTTATAATCCTTGATCAACTCGAGCCATCTTGTCTGACACATATTCAACTCTGGTTGAGTGAAGATATACTTGAGACTTTTATGATTAGTGTAGATGTTGCACACATTGCCAAGCAAATAATGTCTCTAGGCCTTCAAAGCATGAACAACAGCAGCGAGTTCCAAGTCATGCGTTGGATAATTCACTTCATGCTTCCAAAGTTGGTGAGAGGTATAAGCAATGACTCTACCCTCTTGCATAAGAACACCTCCTAACCCAATACCTGATGCATTATAGAACACATCAAAAGGTTTCTCGATATCCGGTTGTGCCAAAACCAGAGCCGACGTTAGGAGAGTTCACAGGGTGTGGAAAGCCGCATCACACTCGGGAGTCCAAACAAACTTCATGTCTTTTTGCAGCAACCGAGTCATAGGCTTGGCTATTTTAGAGAAATCCAGGATGAAGCGACGATAATAGCCAGCCAACCCAAGAAAACTCTGAACCTCATGCACCAAGATTGGAGCCTTCCAGTTCAACACTTCTTGCACCTTGGTGGGATCAACCATAATTCCACCATCAGACAACACGTGTCTAAGAAAAGGTACCTCACGAAGCTAGAATTCACATTTGCTGAACTTTGCATAAAACTGGTGTTTCCGCAATCTAGTGAGAACAACTCGCAAATGTTCAATGCGATCTTCTTCATTCTCAGAATAGACCAAGATATCATCTATAAAACCACCACAAATTTGTCCAACTTGGGCATAAACACCGAATTCATCATATACATAAAATGTGCGGGGGCATTAGTCAATCCAAAAGATATAACAAGGTACTCATACGGACCATATCTTGTAGAGAATGTAGTTTTTGGGACATCCTCAGGCTGAATCTTGATTTGATGATAAACAGATCTCAAATCAATCTTGGAAAAGACTTTCGCTTTAGACAATTGATCAAATAAGATATCTATACGTGGTAGAGGGTACTTATTCTTGATTGTAACTGCATTCAAGGGTCTATAATCTACGCACATGCATAGGGTTTGATCCTTCTTTTTCACAAAGATAGCTGGGTAACCCCACGGAGATGAACTAGGATGGATAAGGCCTTTCTTTAGAAGTTCTGGTCTTAAGTTCGACTAGTTCATTGGGAGGCATTCTATATGGCCTTCTAGAGATGGGCGTTGTACCAGGAAGCAACTCTATCTTGAACTCCACTTCTCGATCCAGGGGCAATCTGGGCAAATCATCGGGAAAAACATCCGGAAAGTCACACACGATAGGGATATCTACCAAAGACTTTGCTTGCACCACATTGGTCGTGCAAGAAAGATTGATGTCCCTGGGTAGCTATACTAGAAAACCCTCCTGATTACCAGGATCTCTGAGCATGACTACTCTAGTCGATGTATCAATAAGCACTCCATGACTGCTCATCCAGTTCATTCCTAATATCACATCGATACCTAGCCCCGGTAAAACTACCAGATCAACCTGATAACTTCGCCCCTCTATCACAAATTGTATGTCCCCAACTACCAGCTTTGTTGGGATAATACCACTGGTACCCCTAATACAATAGCCCTCACCCTCAATAGTATATGTTTTCTACATAAACTTGGATGCAAATGCTGGACTAATAAAGGAATGCGAAGCACCCGAATCAAATAGTACAACTGCGGGGTGTTGATCAACCAAAAACTTACCAGTGGTCACTACCTCTCCTAAAGGAATCTCAGTAATATTGGTGTGGTTCACCTGCCCCTGACGGCCACCTTGGTAGTTATTCTTTTTAGGGTAAGGACACTTCCTCGACTAGTGGCCTAGCTTGTTGCAGTTCCAACATGGCATGTTGCTTGGCGAAACGTTGGAACTACCTTGACTGGTAGTACCCTTGGGAAGAGCAACCATAAACGCCTTGTGAAACCCAGTCTTGCCTGGATTTTTCTTCATCGATGGGCAGAATTTAGCAGCTGATGTTGGAGGGCGGACTGGAGCCCTTGGTGCGACGGGAGCCTTGGATTGTGAGGCGCCCGCCTCATAGGCCCTCTTACGACTTTTCGAAGCAGCATACACAGCATTGTTGTTCTCTTGTGATAAAGCATCACTCACAAACTTATTAAAAAGAGCACACTTGCAATTTCCCATGGTCTTCATCAATTTGGGGCTAAGTCCCCACTTGAAACTAGCAATCTTTTTGGCATCGGTGTCCACAAACTCAGTAGCATACCTTGCAAGGTTGTTGAAAGCATGCAGGTATTCATTCAAGCTCTTGTTCCCCTAGGTCAGCTTCATGAACTCTGTATGCTTGATTGCCATGAGATTAGGAGGAATGTAATTTCCCCTGAAAGCAGACTTGAACTGATCCCAAGTGATTTGGGCATTAGCAGGCATAGTGGACCGATAATGACTCCACCAAATGCCAGCTGGCCCATGCAGTTGGTGAGATGCATACTCAGTCTTCAGCGCTTCAGTCAAGCGGAGTAGATGGAACTTCTGCTTGAGAGTATTCAACCACTCATCAGCTTGTAGGGGCTCCTCAGCCTCCTTGAAGATCGGGGGTTTCATGTCAAGGAAATCCTTGAAGTCACTGTATTGATTTGGTTCCAGTCCTTGGCGTGGACCACGGCCATCATGATTCACAATCGTACGGAGAGCCTCAGCCATAGTGCGCTGTCCTTCCACAAGAATTGCCATCAATTCCATTGGTGTGGGTGGTGGTGGCGGTGGAAGATCATCATCATCACCCGCACCGGTGGAACAAGTACGAGGCATCTGCAACAATATGCAACTAGTAATTATTGATGATGTTAGCACATTGGAGAGGAACAATGTAATTGTGCTAAACTGAATTTACTGACAAGAATTAAAACTTCATATAATAAATAGAGGCAATAATTCATTCACCAATCGCCACATCATCAATTCGCTTACTAGCGCCATACGTAGTGCATTCTAACATGATAAGTTTTAAACTTAACCATTAAGGTACGCATCCCGAAGGGAGCAAATTAAAGTATATTACATGCCAAGTTTGAATTAAAAAGGTGCATCCAACATTAGTCATCGCACTTAAGTCCATTACATCAATGACTGCAAAAGCTTAAACTAGTGAGACTTGCTAACTACTACTCATCGAAGTGATCGTTGTCCACATCGGAGACACCTTGGACTTCTTCGGGGCCTTCCTCTTCTTCTTCATCTATAGGTTCAGCTGCATTGTCATCCATCTGCACGTCCCCTTCTTCGTCATCGGCCTCAATCACTTGAGGTCCACCCACATTTAGATACCTTGGTATGGGGCGAGGAATAGGAAATAGATGGTTGTGCAGTTGATGGTGCTCAACCTAAAGCTCTTCAAGCTGTTCTTGTAGTGCTTGCTCCCTTTGAAAGGCGTTGTGGTTAGCCAAAATCCAACCCTGACGTCTTTCTTCTGCTAACTCTAAAGCTACATCTCTATGACGGGTCACACAATCCAACTCTTGTGCTGCCTCATCTCTCTCAATAGTGAGGTTCATTAGCTGGTTATGAAGCTCATCTCTCTCACGTGCGGTTTGACCCCACTATTATAGGCGATAATTTGCAATACCACAAATCTCATCCACTTCTTGCTAAGCTCTCCCACATGCATCCGCCCCTACGACGATACTTGCGGGCACGCAACCTGAACTTGTGCTGGGCTACCATTGCTTTGCCAGCTTCATCTAGCACACTGGAAAGGGTGTTTTGCCTGACTCGACAAAGCTTCAAGACTGCCATCATAGCACTCATTCTAGCATTGTCGCTCTACACACGTTCGCCATGGCCTCGAACCAAAGCCTGGCCAACGTCCTGAGTCCACTCCACCTCAGTAGGAGCCACTCGGGGAATGGATGAAGCAGGTCCACCCACTAACTCATCCCTGAAGCTCTATGCTATATCCATCAGCACATCAAGGGCAGCAACCTGAGTGGTTTCCCATGGGCTTTGCCCATCAGTCTCAATGCTCCACCCATGCCACAATGGTCTTGTGGGGTTTTGCGGCACTATAAGGTCATGACATACCATGGTACATCTCTCAATGGTACCGCCTACCTCCACGTGTAGCTAGGTGCCTCTGGGTACCCAACTGAACTAAGCACCCTCTAGAGCAAGGTGGGAGTACCGAACTGGTCCAAAAAGGTGCTGCTACCAGTAGGAAACACGGGAGCGGACATCTATATCAAAAAGGGATGCAACTCATGTGAGAGGATTATTTTGCTGAGAGCTTGCACTTTATACTTAGGATAAGCAATTATAAGGGAGGGAGTAATGCAATATGAATGACATGAGTGAATATGATGCATGCTCATTCCGTACATCCTCACAAACCTAAGAAAATTCAAGTTTTAGTGGAATATACGGTGGCATACATACGTTCTCTCAATTAGCAGTAACAAGTCGATCTACACGGTGCGTTGTTAGCATACCTACAGAAAACTTCATTGCAGCCCAACCCAACAAGATATAATGCTAATAACACAAGTAGTAACTAAGATACTCTCCATATATACATCCCTAGATATATATACTTTGGTATCCAAACTACCCGACAAATGTACTCACAATTAAGTACCTTCATATATACATGTATGCAACATGTAAATACTCTAGTAACCACAACTAGCTCTCCCCTAGACCGACGGTTGGACGGTCATGCTCTCGCAACTCACACTTACCTTGGCGTAGAGGCATTGATCCATACATTACCATTCAAACGAATGGCACCCATGCAATATCACGCCGTATGGACGACGAAATAAAAACAATCAATTTCCCCCAAGTTAGTAATTATATATAAGCCACCTAGAAGTCCTTAAGTGGGCTACAAGGGATGTGATCACCAGTACACCATAAAAATTTTGAATTTTGAACACTTATATATAACTATAAGATGGAAACCGTTTTCACAACAAAAGCTTTTGTTTTAAATAGCTGTAAGACATGTTTAATGTTGAATCTAGCTCTGATGCCAGCTGTTATAAAACCGACCAATTTATAAGAACATAAGTACAAAAACAATCACTGAAATGATCAAATTCTCGAACTTGAGCCCATATAAACCCGGTAGTCAACTGAAATCTCGAAGGATTTCAAACCAACTTGCATACAACCAAGATCACAGTAATTCAACATAACATATCATATGTTACAACATTTTGCAGATGTTTGCAAATAGATTACATCATGACAGAGTCATTGTTATTACAAAACAAGTCTTGTAAAGTACGCGAAAGCAAATAGTTTAACTTACACACCCGAGTTCAAATACAAATACTGGTTCGCTGATCACAACCCGCAAAAGCATTTAGATAAGAGAAATAGAGATCATGCCCATGATCTAGTCTTCATCACCCGCCGGGTGGAGACAATACTTACAGAATCCTTGATATAGAAGGTCATCTGCAACAAGAGGGAATAAACCCTGAGTACGGGAATGTACTCAGCTAGACTTATCCATCGAAAACCAAATAAATGACACCAAGGATTAAGCATAACTTAATTTAGTAGATCTAGCTGACACTTTCTTTTTACAAAAAAGCATAAGTAATAATGATCAACTCATAACCTGGACTAGCAGTGACTTTTAGCCATTAACCTATCATCTATATTAGCACTTGTGCTAAGCAATCATTTTATTAGGGTGCAAACATTAATAACCATATCAGGTATACATTGTGGCAACCTTATCATCATCATCCATTTAACCATATCGTTAAATTAATTGAATCTACGTTGCCGCTGCTCAGTCAAGTTCTCACTATCTAGGAGAGACGGCGATTCAAATTGATTCCTATCCAGCTAGAGGGTTATTCCTAATACAAACCTTGCTTCCTAACACAAATTGATTCCTATCCAGCTAAGTGTTAGGCTGCGTTCAACATGACATAAGGACGTATAGCGTATCGGTCCTTAAATGACTCAGACGGAGCCACTATGTCCAAACCTACACAAGACTCCACCCGGTCTTAATTCATTATTAACATGGTTCTTTTCCACGATAGCAAATATAGCCAACCGTGATCCACCTCATCCTAAAGCTCACAGGTGACAGGAAATCACCTGACTTCTACCGCACTAAGCATGGCTAAGCATTTAACCCATTCCTAAACTTAAATAGGATTCCAGTATGATATCTGGACAAGGAGGGATATATAATGCAACAATTGGTTCCAACCAATTCCTATACTTAATGCATCATCAACAAATAAAAGATACTCAATGTATTTGTGAAAACATGGGAGGCTTAATATGCTCCGGGGCTTGCCTTTCAGGAAAGAGGAAGGCTGGTGGTCAGGGCACTCGGGCAACTCCTCCGCGGTGGCTGCTTCATCGGCTTCCTGCACCTCGGGCTCCTCCTCCTAGTTGGTTCCCTCAAACTCCAGCAACATCACTCCCTCTGACACACCTATTGCATGAATGCGCAAGATAAATATCATGGATGCACACGAATGAAGTCAAGGATGCTAGGGGAATGCACATGTTCACTGTAGTATGCATATTCCACTTAAGCTCTATTCAAATCACTTTACTTACCAAGTTTATACAACCTAATGTATAATTTCTCATCTTCAGTTAATGACCTAGCACCTACACCTAAGCATGTTCTCAAGTTAGGCTAGCCCTTAAACAATCAACGAGGGCGTGGCAACGAAGCATACACTCAAGCATTTGTATTTCAGCAAAATAGAGACTATATAGTGGTACAGTAAACTGGCCATAACTGGAGATTTATAAATCCAAATGACATGCAACAAGACAATTTGGAAAGCTTATGAAATTGTCTATAATTCATTTTCAGACCTCTAAGCATGATTCCAACCTTTACCAGATCGAATTCCTCAATCAACAGAACTCTGTCTTCACAAGACATAGAGTAGGCAAAACTGGAACCTAACTTTAAACAGCTATAGTTCCTAAACTTTTGTATTCATCACATTCACAGCAAACCAAAATATCATGGGGAACTTTATAAAGTCCCCAGATCTGTCTAGAGGGACATAATGCAAACAAATAATTATTAACTTATGATATAAATACATAATTAGACAAAACTAACTCTACTCACTTATTACACATATCACAAGAACAGCAGAAAGTAGGGTGTTCCTCACAAAAACATTTCTTTTAATACCTTTCTTAATTTATTTAATTAATTAGAGGAAATGGTAAACATATATGAAAACTACACCATTAAATCTACAAAAATTATAGTAGATACTACATGCTCTAAGTAGACCCCCATAAAAATTTCACACCATTTGAGCAAGTATCACAGCCTACACAAAAATGATAAGACATAATGGCTTAAAATGACATAATTAGGAAACCTTAGTAAAAAGTGCCAAGCAACAGATTTCATATTTTTCCTAGCATCCTTAAGGTACTAGGATACTACCCACAAAGTTTCATGGTCATAGGATTCCTAGCTATTTTACAAAAATTTACACAAGTATCAATCAATGATAAAAGGAAAATCTATAACTCAAAAACCATACATGCAATGACTCTCAAATTTTTACCGAAGCTTCTACTAAGCAAGAATAGCTTACCCACAAAATTTCATAATTTTTGGATCACAGAAACTCGAGATATAATTTAAACAAGTTTACATGCATTTAACAACACATTTTAAGTTCCTATTTAATTCGTCCAAAATTTCTACTTCATATGCTCATGTCATATTTTTCTTAAATACTAGACTTCATTGTGATTCTACCAAAATTTGAATCATACCATTTGGATCTACACATTTGGAGTTACAAAATTCACAAACTATCACTCAAATCTACAAATTTGAACTACCTACCACTACACTATCACTAACGCATGGGACCTGCGTGTCAACAGGGCCCGCTGGTCAGTGAGACGGAACAGGGAAGACGACATGCGACAGCGCGGCAATGGCGAAGCTCGCCGACGGCGGCTCCTCTGACGACACCGAAGGCACCGGCGTGCTCCCCACAACGATGCGCACCCATCTATGCCCTCACCACCATCTCTACTGAACTCGAACACCGATGGCGACGTGCAATGGCGGACGGCGGAGGAATCCGGCAATGCTCCGGCAATGTTCAGCCGTGTAGGGTGCGGCTAAGCTCAGTACGAACTCCTAGGGCACGTGGGGAAACTTAAGGAAGCAAGAAACAAGGACGAGAGGGATCCTAGCTACCCTGACCACGGTGGCCTTGAACTTCGGCGAGGTCACACTCATGGCGGTGGCGGCAGAAGTGGCCAATGTGCCCTTACCTAGACTCAATAGGCTCAGCTAAGAGGTGGAGGAGGACACGACAGAGCTGTTGTCGAGCTGGGGTTCATGTTTTTGCGATGACAATGGAGCTATGCGACGACGGAGCTGCTCGACAATGGTGGAGCCGGCGCTGCGCTGCTGCTGCGAGCGGGTGAAGGCGAAGGAAGTGAAAATTAGACTGGCGAGCTGGTTGGGCAGGCGCGTGGGGGGTTCAAGCACTGGCCTACAATGCCAGGACGACCATGGCATGTGGCTGCACGGTCAGGCGGCCGGTGACGGGTGCCCTCCACACGGCCATCGATTTCTGAATTCGGTCAGGTATTGTAGCACGCCTGAAACTTCGATTCAGTTAACCTTCGACGCCTGACAGCGATGGTTGATGATCATGAAACTCCAAATCCATTGATCATCAGCGAAAACAGTCAAGATGAAAGTTGTAGCCCGTACTCCCATCTTCAATTTCTATTTAAGCACCAAGGGCTAATTCTCAACAAATATAGAGGAAAATCACGCCAAAGTTGAGTTCATGAAACTGAAACTCAGTTATCACACTTAGAAAATTTTCAAGTGTTGAATCAGCCTTCAATACTGACTTGTTGGCCCTTTTTGAGCATGTTGTGCACATTTTCATGACTTAGCTTCTAAACAAAGTTTGTTCCTTATAAAATTTACTACAACTTTGCTTTAGGTTGCTTAGACATGCAAACATTCTAAGCTATACTTTTTAAATAGTCAAACAAAAGAGTTTAGGGGTCAAAACAAATCAAACCACTATTTGAAATCATAATTAGGCAACATGATCAATATGAACAATGTTCCAAATGACATTCTAGGTGTCACTAAGTTGTTCAAGAGAATTATTAGCCACACCACACCTTGGTCACACAAGAATCAAGCATTGTATGTACTAAAACAATAAAAAACACATGAAATGTTACATTTGTTTCATAGTCATGTTTCACATGTTTCATGATCTTGTTGCTTGGTACTAACTAACTTTGTTTCACTAAAGTGAGTTGCACATGTTGCACTTAAGTGTTGCACACTATTCATTTCATAAAAGAAACAACACACATGAAATATGCAACATGTTGCAATGTTTTGAAATCATGTTTCATGTGATATAAGCTTATGAATGGATGAACGATGCTCATGTTCATGAAATGCAAGTGCAAATGTGGAAGCCAAACACCTGGGGTGTTACATTCATGTTCCTACACTACTACAGAAAAGATTTGTAACAATGGCTCATTTTTTTTTGTAGGGGTGGCTGGGGGTGGAGGCGCCCATATAGTGGACGTACTCGAGACCCACGAGACCAGTCGCCCCTACAAATGGCACAGTAGGGGGCGGCTAGTGATACGAGCCGCCCCTACAAATGGGTCGATTTGTAGGGGTGGCTCACTCACCAGCCGCCCCCGGTGTTGCGATTTGTAGGGGTGGCTCAATCACCAGTCGCCTCTATAAATGCTGCACGTACAAAAGGCTGTAGTCCCCTTCTTTCTCCTTGGGTCACTCACTCTTACCCGAGAAAAAAAGACTTGGGAGGCCTTGGGCACCTCCCAAAAATTGCTCTACTAAAGGGAGAAGGTTTTGGTCTTAAATCCTTTGGTGAAAAGGTTGTAGAAGGTAAGAAAATGCTATTCCATACTTTTTTGAAGTTTTAATTGTTGGTTAGTAAGTAATTAGAGTTTTGCTTTTCTCTCTCTTCATGGTGCTTGAGCTACTTATGAACAAATTAGACCCAAGTTTTGAATGTACCAGGGTAAATTAGGTAGGGGAACAAGATTATACCCTTATTTGGTCCATGTTTCTTGATTTTAGTGAGCAATTAGTTAGTTTTATGGATGTTTCATGTGTATGTAGATCTAGATCTAGATCTAGATCTAGGGTTTAGTTTTTTTTATTAATTTTGTTTTTGTAAATTTATGTTTGATGAAATTGGACTAGGGTTTGCATGAAAGATATTGTGTAAAATATTAATTGTTGCTAATTGTTGTCTTTGAAATTGTTTATTGTAATCAACAAATATGTATTTTAATTATTTATGGATAAATAGACCATTAATTAATTTTCCTCTACCATGGTATGTTTGTATGCATCATGTAATTATATTTGATTTATATTCATATAGATCTGAAGTATATACAATTATTCTCAAGTAATTATTAATTTGATTCATTTTTATATATATCTGAATAAGTAGTCCTTTAATGTTTTTTTGTTGTTGTTGTAAAAGATGGAGTATATGAACTATTCGATATATGGTTCATTAAGGTTCAAAGCAGGTTTCCATGAAGAGGTGGATAAATTTATTGAAGACACAGAGAAGCATGCAACGACATTGATAGAGAATAAGGATACAATTATTTGTCCTTGTAAAGATTGCAAGAACCGTATGGAATGGACAGATGTGACTATCATCATATCACTTTTGATTATACGAGGATTTGTTGAGGACTACACAGTGTGGATTCATCATGGTGAAACGGTTATTGTTAACGACGAGGATGAGGAGGAATACGATGACGAAACCCAAGAATCCTTGTCCCAATATTCAGCAGAGATTGATGCATGAATGGATCCTAAGTTTGGCAATGAACAAGGTGGTGATGCTGGTGGTTGGGATGGTAATGACGAAGGTGGTGCCAATAATGATGGCAGAGCACGTGTCGGGGATGAAGATGATTTGGAGGACATGATTCGAGCCCTTGGACCAGAGATTTTACTAAAGAGCCCGAAAGGTCTAGAAAATTTAGAAAGGGTGACAAAAGCATCGAAGGAGACTATGTATGGTGTTAAAAAGGGATGTCCGACACATTGGACATTGCTACATTTTGTGCTTGAGCTACTCATCCTGAAGGCTAAGTACGGCTGGTCAGACTGTAGTTTCAATGATCTATTGTGTCTCCTATCATGGGTGCTGCCACAACCAAACTCAGTTCTCGCCAACACATACCAAGCGAAGAAGGTCATAAGTCCATTGACAATGGGGGTTAAAAAAATCCATGCATGCCCCAACCACTATATCCTTTTTCATGGCGAAACGTTCAAGCTACTAGATAAATGTCCCCGGTGTGGGGCCAGCCGGTACAAGAACAATGACCTTTACGGTGGGGACAAAACCTCCATGGAGAAAAAGAGGAATAAGAAGGGTACGAAAAAGGTGGTACAAGAATCTCAGCCCCTAGAGGACACTCCATTAGGCAATGTTGCAAAGCAGAGAAGAATTTCTGCCTTAGTAATGTGGTACCTACTAGTGATCGACCGCTTGAGACATATCTTCCTAAACCCTAAAGACATCATACTCATGACATGGTGGGATGATGAGCGCAAGGTGGATGATGATAAGATTGCACACCCGGCTGATTGTAGTCAGTGGCAAAGGATCGATGAGAAGCCTAAAGAATTCAGCGATGACCCAAGGAATATACGATTTGTCTTGAGCACCGATGGAATGAATCCCTTCAATGAGAGGATAAGCGACCACAACACTTGGCCTATGATCTTGATCATGTACAACATCCCAACATGGTTGTGTCAGAAGAGAAAGTACCTTCTCCTCACTATTCTTATTTCTAGCCCTAAACAACCAGGCATTGATATAGACATGTTCCTCGAGCCTTTGATGCAAAAAATGGAGAGGCTATGGAGGCATGGGGAACCGATGTACGATGCTTTCTGAAAGGAGGACTTTATATGTAGAGCAATAATATTTGTTACTACCAATGATTACCCCACGCTGCTTGCTTTGTCTGAACAGATCAAAGGGAAGACGAGATGTTTAGTTTGCTTGGATGGTACTACATGGGTGTTCCTAGATGCATCCAAGTAGATAGTTTACCTAAGGAACCAGTGCTTCTTAAAGACAAGTCATAAGTACCGTAGCAAATTGTTCTTTAGATTTTATGACAACATCCCAGAGATTAAACCCTCTCTGGAGAGACGTCATAACGAAGAACACGTGTATAGAATGGTGAAAAACATACGCGTCATCTATAGAAAGAAGAATCCGGATGGGATGAACAGAGATAGAAGCACTCCTCCTGTCTAAGGGGTACCTTTCAAGAAACAATCGATCTTCTTTCAGTATTTGCCTTATTGGCCAGACTTAGAGGTCTCCCATGCCATTGATGCTATGCACGTGCAGAAGAATGTTTTTGAGAGTCTCATTGCTATCTTGATGGACTCAGGCAAGTCAAAGGATGGTCTAAAATCACGAAAAGACATGATGCAAGTAAATGTAATGCCATAGCTTCACTCAGTACCTAAGGCTAATGGAAAATACACTCTACCCGCGCGCGTACTTCAACCTAACACAAGAAGAGAAGAGAGCTATATGCACTTTCCTGAGGGGGGTCAAAGTCTCGACTGGGTTTTCAGCGAATGTGAAGAAACTAGTGTTGATAAAGGACTTGTCAATAACACACTGCAAGGCTCACGATTGTCATGTGATGTTGATAGTGTTTCTACCTATTATAATCAGGGCTATAAAGCCAAAGTTCTTGAAAATGGCCATCACCCGCATGTGCTACTTCTTTTCGAATATCTCATAGAAGATGATTGGCAAGAAAGAGCTGAGTGACCTACATGAATTTGTGGTGGAGACACAAAACCAACTAGAGATGTGTTTACCTCCTGCTTTTTTGATATAATGCATCATCTCATGATCCACATGGTTCATCAGATACAGGTGCTGGGCCCTTGCTACTTACATGCAATGTGGTCCTATGAGCAGTTCATGTCGGTTCTAAGTCGATACGTGCATAATCAAGCATACCCAGAGGGCTCCATAATAGAGGGTTACAGTACTAAAGAAGTCATTAAGTGCTGTTAAGAGTACCTAAAAGTACAGAAAGGGATTGGTAAATCCGATTCTCGTCACAAGGGTAGGCTAGCTAGGAAGAACACCAGTGGTAGAAAAGTGTTCATCGACCATGATTACAAAGAAGTGAGTCGGGCGCATTACAGTGTCTTGCAGAGTACACAACTGATGCAACCGTACATTGATGAACACTTGACTATCATTATGGTGGAGAGAAATGGCCGTTTAGATGATTAGGTCATGAAACAGCACAAGCAACGACTAACTATATGGTTGAACGACCAAAACATACTGCCTAGAGAAATCATAGACTCTATTACCATCAGTAGGTTGGCGGAGGGGCCATCAAGACAAGTGACATCTTGGAAAGCTTATGACATCAATGGTTACACATACTATACCCACACAAAGGATAGTAAATATGTGAACCAAAACAACGACGTTCGAATAGAAGCTCTCGATGGAGTGGGGCGAAAGATCCAATACTTTGGCATCATTGAAGAGATATGAGAACTTAACTATGGAAGGGATATAACAGTGGCCCTATTTTGATGATGCTGGATCAAACACCAACTAAACGAGATCAGATTGAGAGTCCTAGACCTCAAGAATCTAGGCTACCAAGATGACCCTTGGGTGCTCGCTTCATGTGTCGCAAAAGTTTTCTATATACCTGACCCACAAAGTAACATCCCCCCAAAGAAGAAGACAAAGCACCTGGTTGCCTCTGGAAAATAGCACATTATCGGCGTTGATGGCGTGGACGATGTCGAAGCTTACAATAACTACAATGAGATACCGCTATTCATAGACTTTCCTAAGAAGATCAGTGTTGTGGAAAAAAACCTACCCAAAGACATTGCCATGGAAACGAAAAGGTGTCAAGAAAAAAGTCGTTACAACGGGCTAACTAGTTGTTGAACGTGAAGTGTTTGTGTAAGTGTGTGTGTTTATAAGACTTCATTTATGCATGTGTGTGAGACTATATATTTATGTATGTGTGTGAGACTATATATTTATGTATGTGTGTGAGACTATATTTATGCATATGTGTGAGACTACCCTTTGCAACATCCAGATGAACCTATTGCAACATCCACTCTATTACTACTAAAACAACTGTAATACGTAGACACTTGAAACAGGCACTTATTACTACTGCAACATGTTCGAACTACTATTGAAACACTTAAAACAAAGCACTTAATACTTTATGAAATGAAGAAATGTCTAAAATAAAAGTTGTAGATCTTGACAAGTTATACAACTTTTATATTCATTACCTTTACAGCTGAAATCATTTGGTGGTTGAAAATTAGGTTTGAAGTTGTTATTTTCTGAAATTCAAAATTTAAATTATCCAAAATTAGTGACAAAGATAGATGACCAGACTAAAATGATAGATCACGATTTTAGAAAATTTTAGCAAAAAAAAACATCACATTTGGAGTTAGTTACAAGTTTTAGCTACAGATTAAAAAGAGAAATCACAATTATTCATCATTAATCATCATGAACAGTTGTGATTTTTCTTTTTAATCTCTGGATAAAATTTGTAACTAGTCTTTCTCCCTCATACTAACTCCAAATATGATGATTTTTTCCTTAAAATTTTCTAAAATCATGCCCTATCAAGTTAGTGTGTTGATTTGGTGATTCTTTTTGTTTGACAAAGTTTGAACAATTTAAATTTTCAAATTTAAAAAAAATGACAAGTTCTAACAAGATTTTAAAACACCAAATGATTTCAGTTAAAAAAGTGATGAATACCAAAGATGTATAACTCATTAAGATCTACAACTTTTATTTTAGTTATTTCTTCATCTCACAAAGTGATAGTAAACATTGTTCACAAATCAACATGTCTCTCATATAGTTCATGAAACTATAAGTGATATGTGAATTTGTGAATAATATTTACTAATACTTTGTCAAATGAAGAAGTGACCAAAATAAAAGTTATAGATAGTGATGAGTTCAATAATTTTTATGTTCATGACTTTTATAGTTGAAATCATTTAAGGTTTCAAAATCTTGTTTGAAGTTGTCATTTATTGAAATTCAAAATTTGAACTATTCAAATTTTGTGAAATAAAAAGATGACCAAAATAAAGTTGTAGATAGTGATGTGTTCAACAACTTTTATGTTCATGACTTTCTTATTTGAAATTATTTAAGGTTTTAAAATCTTATTTAAAGTTGATATTTATTGAAATTCAAAATTTAAACTGTTCAAATTTGGTCAAATGAAAAGATGATCAAAATATAAGTTGTACATCTTGATGAGTTCTACAACTTTGATGTTTACAAAATTTTCATTTGAGGTCATTTATTATCCTAAAATTCTATTTGTTCTTTTAAAATTTAAATTTTCAATTTTTAAAATATTGTTTTTGTTAAGACAAAAATATATAATTATATCTGTATATATATATATATATATCATGAAATTGTTTATATATATTTATTTATTTATGCATATATAGAATAATTAAAAAAAATATTATATAAATTTATATTGTGTTCTTTATATATAAATTACAAAATTATTAATTAAAAAAATTGAAAAATATTTGTAGGGGTGACTTACTCAGGAACCGCCCCTACAAATCGATTTAAGCCGCCCCTATAAATAACCTTCGGTATATAAGCAAGAGCTCGCGGGAGGCCAAAATTATTCTAAGTCATGGGCGCTTTCTTCCTCTCGGACGTCGGCAGGCTGCTGATTTTTTTCTCCGCCGCCCCCATTGCCGCCGCCGCCGTCTCCGTGGCCTACAACCGCCTTCTCTGACCTCCTCCATCCTCACCTAACTGCACCTCCATCCACCGTTCCCCAACCGCAGCCTTTCCGCAGGCCGTCAGGGCGGCTAGGGTTTGCCAGATCGATGTCGCAGCGTCGGCCGCCCTGCCACAGCCTTGTCTAGGACTTGTACCTCCAACCTCGCCGACCGGTGTGCGTGCTTTGACGACTTCACGGGGGCTAGGGTTTGAGCTCCGCCAGCTCGGCCGCGTGCTCTAGCTGGCATCTCCGCCACCGGCGCTCCCTCTCCGACCTCGACCACCGAACTCGCCGGCCCGCGCGTGCTCTCCGGCATCTACTTCTACGGCCGTCGCATCCCATGCTCCTCCAACTATGGGTGGCCCGGCTACCCGTGCTCTCCAGTGTCTAGATCCCCGGCCACCGCGCACAACTACCGGCGTCCCTCTCTGTTAGGTCTTCTACAGGTACTCCCAACCCCTTCTCCATTCCTCGGCCCTGCAGGTCTATCAAACCGCGAACTTGTTCAGCTCGTGTTGCTGCTAAGGAAATTAGAGGTTTAGTCAACTGCATGTGTTGTTTAGCCATTTACTGCCACCAACTCTATTCTTCCTCTGTTGATGTCATAAGTGAAAATGGAGCAGCGGATGTGCATCATCTTTGTTTTATGCTCCCTGTTTAGAGTGTTGGATTTCTGAGAGTTGGACAAAAATACCAATACATATAATTTGTAGCAGCTCTGTGGGATTGGCTATTGCCTCAGTGTTCTAGCGATTCCATTGTAAGGAGAGCCAATGTTATCTCGTTTTGTTCATGGCAAGCAGTCAAGGGAAGCTAAGATCTATTGGCTAGCGATTGAATGAAGGCAGTATTGTTGTTCTCTTACAATGCTAGTACATCTGTTTGTTTTAATGGATCACACAGGATTTGCTTGTTGGTGGTACTAACCTAAGGAATTGATAAATAGACTACTCACAGTTTCACCTCGATTGCATCATGAAATAAGCTTCTGGCATCAGTTGCTACTGTGGCTTTTAAGTTTGAACTAGTCATATCTAGTCTATTTGTTGCCCTTTTTTTGTTTGGTTGAAGTACTTCAAGCAAGTTAAACAGCCTTCATGCATAAACTTTGTAGCACAAATACAGGATACATGGATATGCCATGTTCCCCAAAAAAGTCAATATGAGGATAGGTTTTCGTGTATATAAACTTTTAAATAAATTATAGGACACATTAAAATTTTAAAAGCTAATAACAAATTGAGCATCACAAAAACTCCATGATCCAATTCTCCTAATGACTGGCAAAAGCCAGATAAGAATGTATAAGTCTTATATTGTAAGATAAAAAGTCCCAAGTGCTTCATGTGAAAACTTTAGGGAGGATACAAGTACACCTTTGAGGCTCGGATGAAATCGATCCAGTTCATTACATGATAGTTGATACCTAGACAACTAGGAAGTGCAACTTGCAACTCAGGCTGCTGCTTCATCTTCATGTGCTTCATCCCCCAATTATTGCTGCCATCTAATCAGAGTCTGGGAAAAATCAAGCTAGAAGAACACTAGATCAGCTATCAGTAGCACTAATTGATTCTATTAACTCACTAGCAACTACTGAATTCAGGGAAGGTCATGGGAGGAGAGTAAGAAACTGACTGCCGAGTCGCTGCTGATCTGATGTGCCACCAGCCCACCATGGGTTGCTGTGGCGTCCAGGGCAGGGAATGACCTGAGCGAGTAGCAATTGCCTTCAAATACCGATCTGTTAACTGGGCTGGGCCATATCCAACACAGGAATAGATGGGCTGATATGTATAAGCCCAAGTATCTAATATTCATATATTTATTTATTTTTCCCGATAGTCCACAGGTACTTATTCTGGCTGCATCCTGCACGTGTCCATAACAGATACGTATCCAATACAGGATATGAGGGTGTTCTCGCATATTTGTGCTACATACATAGTATGTAATAGTCTGGAATCATATTTTTTTAATGTGTTGTTTCAGTATATTCTGTATTTTATGTTCATGTGGTTTTACCTGTTCCGTGAATAAGTGCTACATGTGGCCATTCACTCTATAGTCACTTGTTTACTGTGTCAGTCAAACAACATGCTAGCCTACCAAATCTTATCTACCCAAATAAATATTCAATGTTGCTTTCAGCTAATACTTTACAGCTATCATGCATCGAACTTGGTACTGCAGCTTTCATGTACATATATGGAATGATCATTAATGTGCAGCTGTTAACTTTTTTTTAGGGAACAACAGGGGAGGCCCCTACCTAAATTTTTTCATCAAATTTTCCTGTACATATGCATCTGTTAAATTTCAACTGGAAATTTTAGAAGCAGCAATAAAAAAGGTTAACTACAAGCTGCAGAAAAAATGGATGTAGGACAATGGCACTAATCTTAGTATGTAGAGTCATATTTAATGCATGATTGCAAGGGCCAATTCATTGTGCACATTATCATCCCACAAATATAGGAAGTACTTAGCCCTTTGCAAGCACAGAATGACCTTTTAGTTTAGTAATTCTGAAAAAAGCTTACCATGTTAGCTGCTGGTAGTGCTTTGAGATAATGCAAGCAAAATACATATCAGAGCACAACTTCCCAACTCTTCTACATACAAAAACAGTCAACTGCAATTGCTTGAGACGATGAGGATGGGCCACGAGAATAGATCCGGCACCCTAATCTAACAACAATGACACGTCATTCTCCAACTTATCTAGTAGCAGTTGAATAGCTTATTGGAACTACTTATTTAGTAGTGGTTCGTTTGCAGTGAAAAGCTTATCACAACTAAAGTCAAGTAGGACTGCACAAGTGCAAGAACCTGCATAAAAAAAACTACAGAGTATAAATTGACTGCACATAGACTTCCAACAAAAAACTACAATAGTTCAGATTATTTTCTATCATTCTCCAGTTCAATGTAGAAGCTTTTTTATATTGGATTGGATTATAATCCCTTCTCATATCCTTAATGAAGAGCTCTACACCAGTCTAGCTATACATGGAGCAGAAAGTTTAAGTTTTGGGTTGCAAAGCAGAGCAGCGATGATTTATCTATTTGACAAAATTATTATGACATTAATCATATAAGAGCTCTACACTAGTCTAGCTATCCACGGAGCAGAAAGTTTAACTATAACAAATGCTCCTTCCGTGTTTTTTCTTTTTCAGTTGCAAGGGCCAAGGGATACAAACGTTTATTTCAGCAGCTCGGAAGCCTAAAAGTTCATCAATTTTCTGCTAATAATGAGACCAATGCTGTTGTTTTTTGGCTATTTTTGTCATCAGCTGCTGCTCTATGTTTGCTAAGTACCAGTTGTTGTTTTTTTGCCAAATCTCCCCTCTCCTCTCCTCTTCTTTGTTTTGTTGATGATGAAATTGTATAAGTCCATACATTATATGGAATATGAGCTGATGATCAAGAACTTGTGAGGAACTTGGCATCATTACCAGCCACCCCTACATTACCTTCTCATTTCTTCTCTGTTATGATGCCTTGATGCTCCAAGTTCATGATCAAATGATGATTGACATGTTTTTGAGACCTCTACTACTGCTACTACTCGTTTTTTATATTGTTGTTTTATAGGACTACTTTGGTTTATAGACCTTTTTGATTTCTTATACCTTCTCACGTACCTAAAGCACACTTTCTTACATCTATTAGAACAAAGCGCGAAATAATATCGCGAACACCAAACAGTGCAGCCCAATGCCCCGAGCATGATGAGCAGCCAACCTATGAGGAGTAAGCACTAGAGGACCAGCTTACTTAGGAGCAGTTCGATAACGAGTTAGAAAAGGATCTAGAAGTGATGCTTACTCAGGAGCAGTGTGACGAGGAGGAAGGGGGAGCAGAAGGAAGAGCAGGAGAGGCTGCTGAAGGCGAAGAAGAAGAGGATGATGATGATGAGGACTTAGAAGAGGGATATATAAGTCCCGGGGATCCTTTCCCACGTGAAGCCAGAAGTAGGCCAACAGAGGAAGATTTGGACAAGGATTTTGACCCGAACGGGGAGGTAGGGATAAAGCCTTAGCTTGTAAATTTTGCTAAAGCTTTGGCTGTGTTACCTCTGCTAGCACTTTGACCTTTCGTATATACAGGTCTCTCCTAAAACTCAAAAAAGACGACGTCGACGTCTATGACATCTCGCCGGATAAGACAGAGTAGAGGAAAGGAGAGTAGATGCAACAGCCACAGAGACGGACATTGAGGCCTCTGCTCCACAATATCAAGACACAACCACGAACATGACTACCAAGCTAAAGAGGAAATGAGGGGATAGAAAAGCAAACCAATATTCAGATAAGGCATGTTATGTGATAATGGAGGTCGGGCTAGCAGAGGAGATCCTTGAGCCAAAGGAATTTAGAGGATGATTTCATAATGCGATCGGGACCCTAGTAAGAGATAAATTGAACCTAGCAATCCCTAACTGAAAAGAGGTACCAGAGAAGAAAAAGGATAAACTATGGGATAAGCAGCTGAAGCTCAATTTTAGATTTTCGGAGGGTAAGCAAGAACTAATAAAAAAATGCTTTCAAGTTCATGGGAGAGTCATTCCGACATTAGAGGTCAGAGCTCAACAAGAAGTATATCCAAAAGGGGTTAACTCCCTTCAACAAGTTTGTCAACATAACTCCTAGTCAATAGGAGAAGCTCGTGGCTCAGATGACTTCACCAGAGGCATTGGAGCTCAGTGCCCGTAACACCGAGCTGGCGAAGAGGAACAAACACCACCATCATCTAGGCCCCGGTGGCTACTATGCCAAGGAAGAGTAGTTTAGGAAGATGGACGAAGAGGCCATAGCTTTTGGGAATATCGATGTGAAGAATTTGAAGGTACGCTTAAGGAATTGGATATATGCAAGGAGTACAGAATCATCTAATGGTAATCTTAAGTTTGATAAGCTAGAGATCCAAGAGATAGTATCAAGGATACTGAAATATGCTGAAGACAAGGAGAAGGGCTCATTCAATCCTTCTAGAGAGAGGGACGAGCTTAGCCTTGGCTTGGGAAACAATGAGCACATAGGCTGCACTAGGGGGTTAGGGAAAAGGACGACCTTGAAGCATGGATTCAAAGAGGACAGACATATGTACAAGAAACATGGCAGAGACCAGGAGGCTAATCTTGAGCTCCAAGTGAAGGCTCTAGTTGCGAAGGCGCTGGAGGAGCAAGGACAATCTATAGAGCCTCGGACATTAATAGCGTCACCGGGAGAACTGGCATTAGTTGGCAGCCCTCCAGAAGTTCGTAGCAGCCAAGGTTCCACTATAGCCACAACCCGCATCGATCACATTTGAGAACCAACTAGTTGCACCTTGGTGTTTCTCAGTGGCCGGTAGAACATTGTGATGGAGGTGGCAACGGGTGTGGTTCATTCTTCCGGTGGCTTACACCACAATAATAGAGATACCACCAGACTACACTAGGGTCAAGGTGCATACCATGAAGCCCAAGTTCATGTAGTGGAGAATAGACTACGTAACTTCCAAGGGGCTAGTGTTACTCAGAGACGTAATGGGACAGTTCATCCTCTGGCACAAATGAGACATTATATAGACTTGCTTCTTCGCCGCCTCCCCCTCTCTCAAATTTGGAGCAAGTTATTGAGGATGGGGAGATATTTTCACCGTCTCATGACCACCACATTCCTGAGATGCCACATTCTTCCCCGCCTCCTAGTGAGCATGTGCCTTATAAGCCACAACCTTCTCCAGCTCATACCAAGCAAGTGCATAATGAGATGCCACAGTCTTCTCAACAAGCGTAGCCGATACATGAACAACGAGTGCCTCCTAAAGAAGGTGATGTACAAAAAGATGAGGACGTGCCTGAATGGGAACTTCAAAAGAAGCATCCAATCACCATAAGGTCAATTTATATTCTGATGACTAGTTCAAGCCGTCTCGTCGGTGCACAAGTGGTATGACCATAACTAGTTCAAGCCTGAGAACCAAGTTAAAAAGTCCCAACACGGGCTTTTGAGGAGACCGTCACTAGCAAAGTCCACCAAACAGCAAAGACGTATCCAAATGTTGATGCTATCAAATGGTCAAAGGATTGTCCGAAAACATATGAAAGAGACAAGCCCTTCCTACCAAACTAGGACATCCAATGCCTACCACTTGGAATGAGAAGGTTCCATGATTGGTACTTGCAGTGTTCTCCTAATAAGCATAGACCTCGTACAAGCATGCTTCCCCGCCGGCACATTTGGAAGCCCAGCCGGAAAAAATTATCTTTAACTTCAATGACATGCAAACATGCTTTCACCTCGAAGCAATGGAAATGAATCTAATTCACAAGTGGTGCCTGTAAGTCCTTGCCCTCCCAATATGATATGAATGTAATTTTTAGATTTTTTTGTAACTAACCCACGCCATGATTTGTAGAATGCAAGTGCATATTATAAAACAAATGCCAAGTGTGAAAGCTGGGTATATAGACCCTCAAGCTATAGCACAAACAAATTTAAATTACCCTAGATAGTGGAAACTAGATGCCAAAGAGCTAGCTGCTAGAAAGACCCTTTAGGAGAAAGAGGACATCCGTGCGAAGAAACTAAGGCAAGAGTCCCTTAAGGTTTCGGCATACATTGCCCTGGCTTTTAAAAATCTCCAACATCACTCTACTATATGTCTACCATTACAACTTCGAGTAAGTTCAACTCTATACTTAAAGCTTTGTTTGATATATTTTATTCGATGCAAAAGAGCTTATCTAGTTCTATGATTAAATCCATGTAGCAACCACTGGATTTGTATAGGCATCGATGTCGGGAGGAGCATGGCATGGGTCTTTGATTCAATAGATAGGGACCCGATGACATACAAAGACTTCATATCGATTCTCAAGACATATACATATCGACAATCCTCATTAGCTTATATGTTTGTATACATACTTGTAACGTTCACTTTTGGATACTAACAAGTTATATTTGCTAAAATAATTCGAACAGGGCATTTAGGTTCTATGTCAATCAACATCACCGAAGGCATGATCCAGTAAGGAAGGAAAGACTGGCTATAAAAACACTATGTGCGGTAAGTGTAACTTACTTTAGTACTCCATTACATGGCTGTCAAAAGCATTACTTAACATTTCCATATGCAAAACACACAGTGACCCAAGCAGAAGTCTGGGAGTGTATATTGTGGATACTATGTATGTTCTATGATGAGTAACACCTGTGCCTACAGGAGACACCCCTTAAGGGTAAGTTTGAACCTCTTCACCCGTAGTATAAAAACTTCGCACATGATATGAAATACTAAAACGAAACTTGTTCTCTTGTAGTGGAAAGAAGAGAAAGAAATGAAAAAAGACCCATACAAGGATGACCAACTCTTAGAGCTCATCGGTGACCTTTGCAACTTCATATTGGACCAGATTATACACGTCAAAGGCATCTACCATGACCAAGTGTGGGGGATATGACCCCCGGTATCCATAAGACAAGACATGGACCGCACCATCAGAGGTAGCCCAGCCCACAAGATTAAGGCGTACACGGTACTGGTCGACGTGCACCGCAAGATATTATATAGTACCAAATAGGATACTATTCTTATAACCCTACCCCTCTAGAGTATATAAAGAGAGGTAGAGGTCCCCTAGTGGTCATCCAGATCAATACAATACACCAAAGACATAGGACATAGGGTATTACGTCGATCAGACTGCCCGAACCTGTCTAAATCGCTGTCTCTGCGTCTTGTGTCACCATCCGGTTCCTGATTACGGGCATCCCCACCGACAAATCTACCTTCGTGGGATACCCCTCGGAGGACTACCGAGCATCTTTTGTCGACACCGAGATTCTAACTTAGATAAAAATCCTCAGTACCAACACTTTCGTGAGACTGAAAGGCTAGCTCTAGGCCGTTGATAATAATGTGTATAGAATTTGACATTGGTCTTACCTTGTGGGACGGTTTAGACTTGTGGAACAAATTAGACTTGTGAATTATATCTATTTAATGATAAATTGTATATATTCTTGTGAATTGGACTTGTAATGGTAGTTTATGTAATGCTCTTGTGCTTGTGGTCAGATTTGAATTATATATATATATATATATATATGTTATGGTCAAATTTGAATTGTAAATTTAAATTTTTTTGCAGAAAAATATACTGTATTGACGGTTCTAGACTGAGCCGCCCCTACAAACAGGTATTATAGGAGCGGCTAGTACTACGGCCGCCCCTACAAATCAATTTTATAGAGGCGGCTGGCACCAGCCGCCCCTACAAATTGATTTGTAGGAAACACCAGTCGCCTCTACAGATCAATTTATAAGGACGGTATGGAAACCATCCCCTATAAATACATGATTTATAGAGACGGTATGAGCCAAGCCGCCTCTACAAAGCCTCACTAGCCGTCCCTAGAAACTGTTGCTGTAGTAGTGCTAGTTTCTATTCCTAACGTATAGAATATCGATCATTGGACTAGGCCTCCCATGAAAGCTACTATACTAACGAGAAGAAGCTACCCCATAATCAAATCGCTTGGTTCCTTAGCTATCCAAGTCATCAAAGTTGGTCACAATACAAATTGGTTGGCATGGTAGGATGACAAGGCATAATAAAATTAAAGTATTCTCATATATATTAAGAAACAGTAGACGGAACCATTGGGAGATTGAAAAAATAGCGTTACTTTAGCATGGAGAGAAATCTGTTGCATTCTACCTTGTAGGTCTCTACATATCAGCGTTATTTGTATGATACTTTGATTTTTTTTGTCATGTGACGAAATGAGCAAAAGAGATCTATCTTCATGGGATCGAATAGAATAGAGTATACTGTAATACCAATCTATTATTGTTCAGTTTTTTCCCGTCCAAATTGACCATCGTCTCTCGATCCCTCCAATCGTCCTTGGTACGTGGATTGCTATATTTTACATCTCAAGTTTTATAGTTGAAAAATGCTAAGAACATGTTTGGATCTCATTCTCATAGTGAGAATCTGGATTCTAGACAATTGAGTGTAAAATCTCACGATTCTGTTAAAGAAATGATGGACGTTTGGATTTCATTTTCATAGCGATTATTATTGGTATAGTAAAAATCTCCAAGATAGTAGGTTTGGGTAGATAGTTGGATTGCTTGGATCTCATCCTTATTTTTCTACCTCATTCTCTTTTTTCTTTGGAGATCCAAACAGAGTCTTGTTTAGACAATAGTCGCACCCTTTGACTGCCTTATTATTCCAAGTGGATCCTCCATGTTAATCCCCATTTGAGCACTAAAGAAAAGGATAAATCTAAATTCTAACAAAAATCATAACCATACAACCATTAATTCCATAGACTCTAATTACCAACAACAATTATAGTCATAACATTTATTTTTTGTTTTCTAAAAAATAGCCACATTTGTCATTAAGAAAAATAACAAAAAATGGTCCATAAATTTACAGTAAATTGACATTATGCCATTATGAACCCTAAATCCACGCCTAAATTATCTGCATCTGCCATTGTGAAATATATCTAAAGTAAGCCCTACATTTGTATTCATAATTACTTATTATGTCATTACAAAAAATAATTTAAAGTAAACCCCAACATCCAAATTATTGACTTGCGTCATTATGTAAGATAATATTAAATAACCCCTTAAATTTACTAGCTTCTACTATTATTATGGGAAAAAATAATTATAAAGTATGTCTATATATATGTTTTAAATACTAGTTCTACCATTACTTATAGAAAGGTATCTCAAAGTAAACATAAATATATTGTATGCCCAACATATAGACCAATTGCATACATTTATGATTCAATGGTTTTGTAATCACAAAAAAATCTATTAAAGAATAACATGCCAATACAACTAACAAATCATTTTGAATTATGTTAATAATTTAATACTCATGACAATAAATTACATAAGTTGATACTTTATATAAGTTTATACATTTGGATTGAAACGTTATGACATATCTACATTGTAATGACTCTATTTTTACAAAAAAAAAACTAGTGCGCACAAAATTCTTCGATAAAAGAAATTCAACATCTAGAGTGCTAAAACGATTGTTTTGCCATTGCAATAACTAAGCCTAGGACCTACACTATTTTTTAAATAACATACAAAGGAGAGTTTTAAATAAAATATACAACAAACACCGAGTTTCAACTTAAAATATTAAAAAATAGTAACTAATAAGTCAAAATGAAAGCTAAAATATAGGTTTATGACTTCACGGCACATGAGCTACAATAAGGGTTGGTAAAACTTAAGCTAAGATTTCAACTAAAGATATAATATAGACACATAGAGATGTGAAGCAAATGGGGAAAATCTATGACATAACTTAAGTAATTGGTAAATCTATCATATAGATAGAGATAACAGACATATCTATATGGATATCATGCGCAAAGACAAAGAATTTTAGTTAATTATGGGAGCTAAAGTTATCCATGAACTTCTAATGCTTAGGATTATAGTCCATGCAAAAGAACGAGTGGTTATAGTAATAATTACATGCTGAAATGGTCAATTTATTTTGCTTGTGTGGCTCCTTTCTATAGAACTTGTTAGCTGAAAACAGTTGCTCAGCTCATTCCAAGGTCACCACCAATCATCTACATGTCGTGTCACCCGCTAGTCACCGGTTGTGCAGCTGCTTCACCACTGGCTAGCGATGTCCCCTCAAGCTCCACAATTCGAGCCACAATCTCTTGCTTCTTGGCCTTTAGGTCATCAATCTTTGCATCCAACTTCTCTAGTTTGGCCCTCAGCTTGGCGGCGTCAGTGATCTCCCCGACTTTCTCCTTTTCTTTGTCCTTGCTTTTCCCTTTCTTTTCCTTCTTTGGCTTCTTTTCCTTCTTGTCTTTCACAGGTTTCGCCTCTTCTGTGTGATCCTTGCACATTTTGATTTTGATAAAAAAGGAATGAATAAAAAATGCAGATGTTCACCATGTTTCATGCATAGATATAATTATAGTGCAAGACAATAAAATGTGAATTGATTGTCTGGTACGGTGCTGCCTAAATACAAGGGCAAACTATTGCATTGATTACCTTGTCCTTCCCCTTTGCTGGCTCATGGTCAGTTGCAACCTTCTCCTTCCATCTGGATTGTTGTAGGAGCCCAAGAAATCACAAAATATATTAGTATGAGATCCTAGAACTGAATACACACATCAATCAAATAAAGTATATTTATCCATCAACAATGCATCTTCCAAACAAGAAATCAAGTGTTGCTTGAAATCAGTGCTTTCCTTCACCAAGATAACAAAGCTTAGTTGTTGTGAGAAGTCTTCAAAACAAAATGTTGCTACAATGTTGTTAGATCGATCCTTGAAATTGAAGCAAAGCCTGAAAAAAGTGACATGCTTAAATTATCATGTTCTAGGCAAATTTAATTGTGACTTGGAGCAATGCATTTCTATAATTAGGGTTGTGTATAGATTTGGGCATATGTTGTGGGGATAAGAGTGGAAGTCTCACCAAGCCAAATAACAACCACAAAAACTTAAAATCTATTTGGGTAAAAATAGTATTTCCTTTTTTATAAATGAAAGTACCATCCGTCTTCATCCTCTCAAGAGAGGAATCAAATCACGCTATTACAAGGTTCACCACAAAAAATAGTCTCACACGACTGGCAAAGTCATAATTTGATTAAAACCCATGGGAGGCGAAGAAAGCCATCCTTGCAGACTCCAGCTTGTGATATGGCTGTAGGATGTAGTCTTTTCTCTATTCACATGTTGTATTGGGCCCAAAATTGTAGCCAATGTGCCCTTGAACAGAACTGGCAAATATATTTTAGGTTGAGATTTATCAGAAAAATAGTGTCAATTCTTGTTAGCCATATGGACCAATAAAAAGTAGCAACACTAGTATGTAATAGTAAATTATAGTGATTGCCTCTCTTTTTATGATATCCACCAAATATACTTTTTCCACATTTAGTGGAGCATGACACCTAACACAATATATAAAGCACACCACTAGAACCTAGCATAATGACATTAAAAAAAGAGGTGTTTAATTGTTTCTAGTTTAACATAAAAACACCATAACTACTAGCATTACGATTCCTCTAGCAAGGTTATCTTTAGTAAGGTTGACACTCTTTTTTATAAACCATAAAAAACCATAATTTTCAAAGTAATTTTGTTCGCTAAATTGCTTGTGTGACTTTAATACTATTAATGACTATAATAAGATATAGAGAATTTAGTGTGAATATACCATTTTTGTTCAAAGTCCAACTTGTAAGTTACCATTCGCAATGCATGTGACTAGACTGTGCCATTCTTGTGATTTATGCCCGCCAAAGCTCTTATTTAGGAAGCTTGTGCTAATGAATTCAGCACTGTAGCATGTTTCTTGTGGATAGTGTTATACATGTTTGGATAATGTGAACACAAATTATTTTTCCCTAACCTTATATTTTTTTTCCAAAACCTGATTTAAGAACCATCTTTTAAATTAAATCTTGTCAAACTCATATATTGGGCCTTCACTCCATGAGACCCATCCAAAATGATAACCACTGCCACTTACAGGCCACCAGATGGAGGGTGGGACTGGAAGACGCTAGGCTATTGAAGGGAGAAGGATGGCGGTGCGCTGGTACCTGAGGCCCTATTTAGTACAGTTTATAAATTGGGTTAATTGAATTTGTGTCCATTATAATTTCATCGTTTTTTAAACACACCATTACTATTTAAGAAACTATGCCAGTACCATTGGAACTTTGTAGATGTTTGAAATACACCATTATATACGTCTGGAGACGACTTGGACCCACTATCAGGCGTATGGAGGGGTACCGTATATACGTATGGACAAGATTGCCCTCTTCCTCTTCTCTCCCACACTCACTGACACATGGGGCCCACTAGTTAGCCTTCTTCAGCACAAGCCTCCCATCCTCTCTCTATCTTCTCGGTCTTCCGTCGCTAGACAATCGCGCAGGTGGGGTGGCCTGGCCGAGTGCGCGGGCAGGCGGCCGCGTTCGAGCCCACCGCGCCACCACCGCCTGAGAGCGCGGGCGGGCTCCCCCGCCTCCATGTGCACACCATGCTTCGCCGCTGCGGAGCAGCCCTTCTGCGCGCCAAGCTCAAGCTCTCCGCCATCGTCGTCGCACGCTCTTCTCTTTTACGCACGACGTGGTCGCCGCGGCAAGCTGCTCAACATGCTCGATGTAGTGGACCGGGAAAGGGAGCTCCTTGACGAGCTCTTCTCCAACGAGTCAGGCACGCTGGTCACCATCCACGAGCGCACAGGCTTCGCCCCCGTCTCCTAGCACAGCACCGGCTTCGCGACGGCTCGCGCCAGCACCGGCTCACCCCCTCACGGCCAACCGCCTACTTGCATGGCGGTGGCGGCGCAACAGCCCCCCGCACGCTCCAGTGGTGAAGAAAATTAACCCTTATAAATTATTTATTACTAAAATAAATTGAAACTAAAATCCAAATGATACCTTTCTTTTTTTTAGCTTTTTCTCCACACGCTTCTCCCACAACACTCAAAACTCCTTTTCGGGCGCGGGCTTGCTAGCGCCAAGACATCCGGACGCCCGCACCTACAGCCGTCTCTCACGCCATTTCGCACGCCCACGTGGGGCCCACGCCGCCTCGAACGTAACCAGCATTGAGAAGAGGGGGAGGGGCAGCGGATGCCAGCAGTACCGGGAGGAGGAGATACCGAGGCGAAGCAACAGAAAGCGAGGAGGGAGATGCAACACCCGATCTACTTTTGAAACATCGAGATTCAACACTTGCAACATACGTCTGAAGGTAGATGAAACACTTGAAACATGCATCTGAAACACTTGCAAAAACACACATAAAAACACTTGAAAACCATTGTAAAACATACGCAACATCCAGATAAAACACTTGCAACATATGTGTGAAACATATACAACATCCAAATAAACACGCTTGCAACATACGTTTGGAAAAACGGATGAAATATTGGGAACATAAGCTTGCAACATGCGTGTACAACCATTGCAACATATACAACATCCCGGTCCACTTATGCAACATTCGTAGGAAAAACTTGCAATATACCTATGAAAAATCTGAAACACTAAACATACGCTTGCAACATGCGCTTTCAAGCGTAATATCTCCTTACTGCTCAGGAGAATAGAGGGTCGTCGGCTGTGTGGAGTTCACCGGAGGCAGCGGCCCATGGGCGAGGAGTGGAGAAGATGGCACCCACATTCGAGTTCAAGGAGACGATGGACAGATCTCGGAAGAAGGGAAGTCGGCGATCCTCGGCTCCCACCCCGAAGTTCAAGGAGTCGGCGGTCCTCGGTGGTCCGGGGACACGAGGGAGCTAGCGTGGGCAGCGCGATGTCGGGTCGGAGTAGCGAGGAGGAGGTGGGGGCGCGCAGCTGCGCTGGTGGCCGGCAGGGCTACGGGCGACAAGCGCTGCACGTAGGTGGCGTGAGCTGCACGCAGGGTGCAATGCGGTGGGGAAGGAAGAGGGCCACGAGATAGGAAGACCAATTCTTTTTTTTAGAAACTCCTGAGCGGATAGAAAGATGCAGTTGAGCTAAGGTCCGGGGCGGACGAACACCCGCTGTGGGCTTCACAGCGTTACCGTTTTGGGTGAGGTTATCTGCTGCTAGAGATGCTAAGGTCGAGACAAGTCTCTCCGGAATCTCAAAGATGTTCAGCTCAATTGCATAAACAGAATAACTCCGACAATTCATAATGTAGATAGAACAGAAACTTCAAAAATGTACAATGTACTGACATTCTTTCTTTGCATACATGATCCTTGAGTTGCATATACGACCCCAACGGTACAATCGGTCAATCTCTATCAACAATAGTAACGAGACAAAAAGAACACGTTTCAACAAAATCTAGATCATTGCTTTAACTACGCAAGGCCCAATTCCATTTGGGCGGTCGATTGCTCGCTCGGGGATTGAGCGAAGGATCCCACTCCCACCACGTGCGGCAGACCGACAATCCCTCCCCTTCTGTCTTTTTTCCTTGTGTGATGATGCAGGCTAAAAAAATCAAAACATTTATTTTCAATTTGTTATAACTTCTGAACCGTGTATCCATTTTTAATTCTGTCTATATCGGTGTGTTCTACGTGACGAGACGAACAAAACTAAATCGCACTCAGATATGTTTCGAAGATTTCTTTCTTACTACAATTTATGTGTATTAACCTATAACATATAACATATACCATAAAACTTATATATCTAAGTTATATATAAAAATTTTGTGTATAATTTTCGTACCTCCTAAAAATTTATGTTGATAAGTTTGTTTCACAAAATATTTATACATAAAAGTTATAAAAGTTATGTGTATAATTTTGTTACGTAATAAGTTATATGTATAAGTTATGTGCGTAACTTATTTGTCATGTTAAAGGTTATGTTAAAGTCATGTGTATAAGTTAGATAGATATATGTATAAGTTAGATGTATAAATTATACGTATAAGTTATATGTAAAAGTTATGCGTCTAACTTTGAAACTTTTCTTCTTCTTTTTTGCTAAAAATAAAAAACTTTCCAAAAAAGAAAAGTTGCGAATTTTTTTTTGCGGGATGTCTGAAATCGTTCGCTTGATTCTGTTTGCGTGAACCCCCGCCAACTAGTGGCGTCATACACAAGGGACAATGTTCTGACATTCTTTCTTTGCATACAGGATCCTTGAGTTGCATATACGACCCAACGGTTCAATCTGTCAATCTCTATCAACAATCGTAACGAGACAAAAAGAACATGTTTCAACAAAATCTAGATCATTGCTTCAACTTCTAAACAAGGCCTACATAAGGTTAAAAAAACAATGACCATGAAAACATATAGCAGCTGGAGCAGCTACAGATCGTCAAGAAATTTGATTCTATGCACCTAGAACTATGTTACAGATTTATCACAAATTTGATTCTGTGCAAAAGTGGAGTCAACACTGTCAATTATCATACTATGGTACTCTTCAAACAGAAGATGAAACCATTCAGCTCATATTATAGTGCTTGATTTTGATATCCTTTGTGCCTCTCCCAAATCTTCAAGAAATCTGCAATACATCAGACATTTGAGAAAATCTGTGCAAAAACATGAGGGTTTCCAAAACCCTGGACAAATCCCTCCAAATAATCATATGAAATGCAAAGGAAACATTGATGCATAGTTGATACCTCTTTGAATTTAGAACCACTGAACCTCCAAGGAAGAAACGAACTCCCGGATTTGCTGCATTATAAAGGGCTACCGATCTTGCTTCCTCGTAAGTTGTCCCTCCAACAATGAATATGACAACATCTTGAGGCCTGTGAAAAGCAACACTCTCAGCAACCACTACAGTAAAAGTACACATTTCAAATTAAACAACCACTATTGACAAAAAGAAAGGGTTCCAGAAAACTAAAGGTTATTGATTTGAAATGCCCCAAGAAATGATTTAGCTTTGTTTCACAGGGAGCTCAAGGAAGGGTCTATCATTCATACCCACAATAAAACCCTTCTAATTAATTTCACAAAACACAACCCATTTCGGACTAACCTGCCCTGCTGGAAATGATTGCCAACAAGTGGATAGTCAACATCTCGCAACCTCCCTTTCACAATTCCTTCCATCGTTTGGACGATAAGAGGCTGGTGTTGGGTGTAGACATTCTCAACTCCCTGCAACCAATAAGGGCATCAGAAGAAGCAATATTTTATGTAACATTCATTTGTAGAACTTTTATGCAAACCTTAAGCCCACGAGCCATATTGCGAGCAATATTTAACAGATCACGGTTCCCATACAAGTCGCCTGTTCTCTTATCAATGCCAGCTTGCTTAAGGAGGAATTGAACAAGCTGCATAAAAAATAGTAATGCTCATTGGACTTGTGAAGGACTGGCAAAAAAAAAAAAAAAAAAAAAAAAAAAAAAAAAGCACCCCATCTTTCATCTCCAATATAAAGCCAATAGGTAGTCAATTAAATGAGATCCCAGTAACTCGTGTTCCTTGAAAAGACATAATATAAAATAGAAATCTAGTGTTCAAAACCCAAATCAATTATGTTTCTTCTTGTAATTGTAATAAGTAATCAAGTGGGGTGTGTATTTCTCTGGGTTGAGGAGCTAGGAGTCTCTACTCCTTTCCCTCCCTTTTGTACAATTTCTTCTCTCTTCTTAATGAAATGATACACAACTCTCCTGCGTGTTCGAGAGAAAAAAGCCCAAATAAATTCAAATAAGAGACACAGTAAAGCCTACAGAAACTATGTTTTCTGAAAAGCAAGGAACCATGTATATCTCAAATCTAGAGAGGGCGTAGGGCGTACACATCCCGCCACTACCCTTGCGATGTGCAAATGCAAGGAATCTCAAATCTAGAGAACCATTGTAAAACGAGATTGTAACCACAAACACCCTATCATTCATGACATTTTATTACATGCAAACAGCTGTCTGGTTTTGTCCTGTGCCAACTGATAACAACCATAAGCAGGGTTCCATTAAGCAGTTCTCCTTAGAAGAACAGACCTTGACTGGTAGTGCTAGGATAGATACAAAGCGCAATCAGCTAGTCTCCAGTGGCTTTCTTATCAGCTTGTTTTTTTTCCTGTCCTTCGTTTTGTTACCCTGGCCTTACACAGCTCAAATGGCTAATTCGATGGCATTGCTTTTAATATCTAGCTAAAAAGGACTAATCACTTATTACAGGTACCATCAGTTCAAAGAGCTAACTTTCAAGCTACAACCAAGTAAAACTGAACCCTGGTAATTAGCCAAAGGAAACTGAATAGAACATCAGCTGTAAGCAGATCCAATAACTGATCAGTATTACGAATGTATCACAGGGAATCAAGGATGTATTTCAGAAGACAAATTATAGCAGACTCAGGATGTATTTCAGAAGACAAATTATAGCAGACTCAGGATGTATTTCAGAAGACAAATTATAGCAGACTCCATAGGCCACAAGCCAAACAAATGTTATTGCTATGAAGAGAAAGCATGTTCAAATTATGTCAGTAGTGCAAACATGAAACATTTATGATTCAAAACCATCTTCTTCCAAAAGAGGGGGAAAATGTACTAGAAAGGCAATTAACAGAGACGGAACCAAAGCATCATGTGTGACTCAATAGAACTTAGGAGAAAAGCATGATCTAGCACAAAAACTAGTGAAATTTACATACCCCTGATTTGTATTTGGCAGAATGAGAAGCCAATTTGTTGAAAAGTTGCATCAATTGAACTGGACTCTCTTTTTCATACCGCAAAGCATAGAGCATTACTAATCGCAAGCGGTCAATATCAGATACACTTTCATTGTTTAGCAAGGAAGTGACAGCCTGCACAAAAACAACAGGTCAACAGTTGTAAGAAGAAGCATAGTTTTGACCCATGCAGAGGTAAAAATAAAGCAAAACAAAGTATATTCTCATTTTTAAGTTAACATCAAATCCTTAGGCAATGAACTTAGGAAGCTTACAACCAACTTTCTGAAGCCCACAGTTACATTAAATAAGACATCCAACCTAAAAGCATGAAGATGGGTTCTGAACAATTTTGGGCAATTTCAGTCAGTATACTTCTGTACAGACGTAGACCCCAGATCCTCAATGTCACCTTGGACACATAGGTATAATATAACTGTATAAACTCATCAGTAATTAGCATAAAAGAGAACAGCTTTAGTTAGTATTTCAACTGGTAGATCCAGATCCTCAATGCTACCTTTAACACGTATAGGCATAAACTCATCACTCATCAGCAGACACAACACAAGCTTTTCTTTCTTTCTTTTGCGAGTAACAATGAATCACAAGTGTATGATTAGTTCAATACATTGAAAACAGATAATGGATCTCAGTTTTCCAAGTTCTTGGGACCAACAAAAACAGAAGAGGAAAAAGACAGGGGAATGAGCTGGACAAACTTACCCACAAAGTTTGCGTAGTTCCAGATTTTATCAGGGCAAACGTTGCCCTTGAGTTTTCAATGTGACAGAGTAGACAGTCTAGCGACTTACGAGGCTCACTAAAAATAGTATGTGTCCAGTAAGAAGTTTTCTTGTGGCCACTTGGATTGATTTGTCATATTTGAGTGGATAGGAAAACTATTTCACTTACAATCATAGTTGAATATGAAATTGGGGATACAGGTGAACGGGAGAGCATTACTCTACAGGGCCCAACTCGCCCCCGCGTCGCCTCCCACGCGGGCGACACGAGCGGCCACCCCTGCAAACCCTAGCGCTGCCCCCTTCCCTCCCCTTCTACCACCGCGCCGCCACCGGAGCTGGCCGCCGGCATGGCCGCTCGGCCGGTTGGGATGGCGGCGGCGTGGCTCTCCCTCCCATGCTTTTGGCAGCGCGCGCGGCAGCTGGCCGGCGACTCCTCCCCCGCGCGAGCTGCATGGAGCTCGGCGGGGAGGGCCGCCGCGGCTATGGCAGTGCTGGCTGGTGCCCGAGCCGGCACACGGGAGGGCAGCGGGACTAATCCTCCACGCGTCTCTCTCCTCCTGGGCTTGACGGCGACGGCAGCGACAGCCGGGGCAGCCCAGTCCAGTGCCTGGGCGGCCGGATCCATGCCCCAGAAGGCTGGATCTGGCTCAGGCCGGTGGCACGTGCGGTGGCGGCCAGCAGCGGTTGCAGCGGCGGGGACGGCGACCGGGCTCGTGAAGGCGCTGGGGGCAGTGCTCTCCTTCTCTGCCTGCCCCTCCCTCTCATGGCCTGGGTTGCTGCAGCGCGTCCTGCCGGGCTGGCCTGCCCGCGGTGCGGCCAGGCGGTGGTTCACTCCCAACGGCCGGTAACGGCCAGGGTGGCTGCGGTTGCGGCTAGCTGGCTACGGACAGTGCTGCGGTTGTGATCAAGACGGAGGCGGCGGTGTCGGCAGGGTACGCCTGGTTCGGGGACCTGACGTCCGGATCAGGCGGCTCCAAGGCAGGGGGCGGCGCCCACTATTGGTGGGGCACGCACCTCGTGGCTGCTGGTGGCAGTAGGTTGGCAGCTGATGGCGGCGAGTGCCAGAGCCGGCGGCGGCGATCATCAACGGCCTCGACGTGCGGCGGTGTGACGCGCGCGGTGGAGTTAGGTCTGGCTCTATGCGATGCCCAGGTCGGAGGGGGTGACAGGCCGATGCAGCTGTGCGGCTGCTGTGGGCAGCTGGCGCGTCGATGCCCCTCTGAAGGGGCTTCTGTGGGGCGGGCAGCGGCGAGGGCGGTGCTGGATGGCAGGGGGTCTGGCTTCTTGGCCTGACAATTTGTGCTGGAGGGTTCCTTGGGCGAAAGCCTTAGCGACGGCGACGCCGGTGGGCACCGCTTTCCCTGTTGGGGGCGTCGTGTCTTTCGCTCCAGCCATCATCCAAGGGTGAAAATCCGGTCCAGTTTGGACGTGCGACGGTGGCGCCATCGGCATCGCTCCCTTCCTGAAGGCGTCGCATTTGGATCGTCGTCGCGGCTTCGATGTCTCGGACCCATCGGTAGGAGGTTCGTGGGTGACCTACCATCGGAAGTCGGAGCTGCTGGTAGCTTTGCTTCCATGGTCGGCAACGATGACCCTTGGTAGTGTGCCGTGTTTGTGCTCAACCGCGGTGCGTGGGTTGGTTTGCCACTCGGGTGTTCTGTGGGCATCTCGTTTGGTGAGCCTTTCTTGTACATAAAATTCATTCGTCTTAATTGAGTGGCATAGCTCTTGCCTTTGTTTAAAAAAAAAAGAATATGAAATTGGAAGGGGCAGAGACTAAGACTTGCTAGCAAAGTTCGGCTAGGCGGCGACTACTCGGCGACTACGCGCGCCTAGTCGCTGGGCGAAGCCCGTCGCCGCGACTAGGGGCATAGTCACGCATCGCGGCGCTAGGTGGCGCTATGCCGCCGCGAGGCCGATGGCAAGGACGGGGAGCCCGCCAAGGTCGAGAAGGAAGGCCGCGGCGGGCACCAGCGCCGCCGCGAGGAGCGCATTGTGGGCGAACGCCGGGCCAGAGGCCGAGGTCGCCGCCGCGGAGCCGCGGGGCCCCGCGCCGCCGAAGGAGGAGCGGGGCCTGTTGGCGGAAGAGGAGGAGGCCGGGAAGGGGACCAGGGGTTTCGGGGAGGAAGTAGAGTTGCGGCGCTCCTGGTGGTGGTGTGGCGCGGGGGACGCGGCCGGCGAGGGGGACGGGGAGCGGGTGGAGAAGGTCGGGGTGGACGAGGAGATCTGGAGTGGGAGAGTGGGGGCAGGCCGGCAGGGTCGCAGGGGGGAATGGGAAGCGTCACGGCTCACGAGTACGAGGGATGAAGCTAGGTGGCTGACTGTGGGACAGCGCGCGTGCCGGCTGATGTGTCAGCGGATGACGTACCTGGATCAAGTTGGACTGGCGGGGCCACCTGTCAGTACCGGAGGCAGGATTTTGACTTGGGATGCGTTTGGTACTTGCCAGTAACATGCAAGAGTAAGCCAGCTAGGAATCAGATATGTCTACTGGCCCTCTTTTTATACTTACTGTGACTCATATATAGTAGTTATATACATATATATAGTTATATACATAATATATATATAATTTATGGCTATATTGCCAAAACGCCTAGGAAAACGCCTAGGAGCGCCTAGGACCGAGTACTCCCGACTAGGCGCTAGGCAATGGGTCAGCGCCTAGATTCCGCCTAGCGCCTAGCTGAAATTTGCTTGCTAGACATCACCGAGATTTGTAGGTGCCAACTCAGCACCACAAGTCAACTGGTTAAACTGACACATTTCTTACAGGTAACCTAGAATTACATAAACCTCATGGCTGCAGCTAATGAATGATAATTTAATAATTTGTGTCATATAATAATATACTGAGTGGCTACAACATGGAATATATTTGTTAACATAAGCTAAATGTATTACATGAAAGGAAAGCCTTATCAGCACACTCAAGTTTTGGTAACTATGTGCTATGTCCAAAGCAAGAAAATGCACATAGGATATTAAGGGCCAGTTGCCACTGATGGCATGATATACTATATGTGCATGAAAATGCATACCTCAAAGGCTGCTGCTTGTCCACTAGTACATGCTAGCTCTTGTTCTGTCTGTGAAACTATCATAAGTTTCCTTTCCTCCACAATTCTGCTCAGCTCGCTCACCAGATTGACATGTTTCGTTACATTTCCATGTGTCTTTCGATATTCTGGATAGTTGCTCACGAACTTTGCCATGTCACCTAAAACCACTAACGCATTAGATTTTGCAAAATCCTATTGGCATATTACATTTTTTTTTTCAATGTTTTATTTATTTCACAGGATATAACACAAAATGAAGTATAAATTACCTATGCTCTGGAGATTAAGGCTGTTCTTAGAAAGATGCTGAAAGTCATCTACCATTCTTTTGAGGTTCATACCAAGGTCCCCAAAGTTCTCAAACATGTTAGCTCTAAAAAAATCATCTTGAGCCGATGATAGAACCACCTCCTATGTAAGTATATTTGAAATGGATCAACATTAAAAAAAATACTTAACAACTGTTTCATTGTATTACACAAGAGAAATTCAACATTTATTAACCTGCTGGTCTTTAGGTACATTAGCAAATCCCCTAAGATCCACCTTGTTGTTCTCAACTCCAATAAGCTCATGAACCATTGCCTGCAATCCATATAAGACCAATTGAAACTAAGAAAAGTATGTTTGAACAGGAAAAACAGATAAAGTCTTTTCAGGTAACCTGGTAGGTCCACTGGTTAAGTAAAGGCGTAACAGGATCATCCCTCCTATCGATCACCAACAACAAGGAAGAGTTTTCTGTTCGTCTAAAATCAAACAGGCCACTCTCCTGCTCATACATCAATCTCTGCATAGCCCAGATTATAAGTGCTTAAGAACAAGTTCCATGACTTTTCATTTCAAATAAATATTACAATTGCAATTGTTATTGGTTTTCTGTCGCAAATAATAAGTGGATTACAGAAGATATATTGGTGTTCCTCTACTTCTACAAATTGAACTTCTTCCAACTTGTGGGTTAAGAACCTAAGAAGTGGATAATGAATTGTACTTGTGGACTGGATAAAGAAATGAACACTTATGCGGTACTCACATTTATGAATATAACACACGCAGAAACTCATGATCACACTCAAAAAGCACCCAAACAATAAAAATGTAACTACAGACGCCACCTCTTATGTTTATATTATTCCACCTTTTTAGAGTCATAGCTACTTCCCTAGTTCAACACATCTTTTGAGGTAATGACCCAAGTGTTACGACCAATTCATAAATAGAACAGGTGACAATCCACAAGCACGTCAAGGGGGGAAAAATATTTTGCTTTTAGAAACAAGTTGTGTTTCTCTAGTTTTTTCTATTATTGTAGTTAGTTGAAAGCGTCTTTGGTCGAACCATAGTAGAAAAGGCTTACTAGAATTAACAAAAATTCCCATAATAACTATATTCCCATGTGCCACATAGCAAACCTAAACTAGGCTCATGTGAGTTAACACCCTGAGATGTGTTGGAGTAAGAAAAATCTGAAGAGCAGTGATCTATGAGCACAACATATGGAAACTTTATATTGATAGTCAATCTAGTTTCGGGACTTGAAAATAGCAATGATTTGCAATGACAGTTGACCCACCGCAGTCTCTTGTGCAATCCTTTTCGCAACATCTGATGTCCTCTGATATCTAATAACAGGGCGGCGCTTCAAAGCCAAGAAGACAGAAGCAATGCCATCAACAGCTCGATCACAGAAGCTCTGCATACCAGGAGGATCGACCACTGTTGGGAGCATGTACATGTGGTTATTTTGTATGTTGAGGGTGAAATGGTATGGGTCAATGGCACAAAAATCAGCATAGAACTCCTGAAAGATAGATATACAGAAGCTAATGTCATCCTCAGCATCTGAAATTGTCATTCCAATAAGCAAATGGATTGTATGGAACATTGACCTGAACTTGCTGCACAACCTCCTGCTCATCCGAATCAGCAAGTATTTGAATCTGCGGGACCTTCAATATACTGGAGAAGACTGCGAATGCACAAACCATTAATAACCAAAAAAAAAGAGAACCAAATCAATCAATAAGGAAAAGCCCAGGGCACCAAAATTCCACAGCAAAATCGGTGATTGACAACGCACAGAGGTGGTACTCGGCGAAGCGCGGCATGGCGAGGTGCCTGCGGAGCTTCTGGACGTTGTCGGCGGAGGGTCGGAGGAAGTAGACAGCCTTGAGGTGCGCCATGGACTCCCTGGAGCTGGAGGCGTTGTCCATGGTCTCGACGAGGAAGACCTCCTTCCGCAGCAGATCCGACTGGCTGTACACCACGCTCACCATCCCAACCTGAGAGGGGGGCACGGATCTGGTCAGATCAAAAACCGGGGAGGAGTGGGCCGCGAGCGGCGAGCCGGAGCTGAGGTCTCCCGGGGGAGGGGAGGGGCGCGGCGCACGTACGGTTCGGGGGTCGAGGACGAGGACCTTCATGCCCGGGATGTCGTGGAGCATGCGGTCGATGTAGTCGCGGACGAGAGTGATCAGCACCATTGCTGATGCTGCAGCCGCGGCAGCTTTGGTGCGGAGGGGTGGGGGTCAGAGTTGAGTCCCCGGCGGCCGGCGGCGAGGTATCAGGAGGAGGGTAGCCGAGATTTCTCGAGGACAGGTGCAGTCGGGAAGAAGGAAACGGTAGCAGATCATCACACTTGGGAGTTGGGAGGTCCCCATGTTCATCTACAGCGGTCACCCCAAAAACAATCCTTCGACTTAAAACAAAGTTTTTTTTCCTTAAATTCTGTAAAATCTATTTTGAAAATAAATTTATTTGAATTGGTAGACGCTAGTATTCTTTTAACGGAGATACTCTGGTGCGTCCTGGACGCTTCTTCCCTGGCCTGCGGACGGCCACATCAGGTCTCCTGCCGTCTACCTTTATTCCTTCACTAATAAAATAGTACATAGCGACATTTTTGCATCTCGCATCGGCTCGCCAACGTTCCCTACTTCCGCGGGCGCCGCCTGCTCGATCCCCGCTCTGCTCTGCCGCTGCTCTTGCCGCTTGCTCTGCCGCTCGCCCCGCCTAACGGCGTGGGCACCGCCGCGCCCATGCTATGGTCACCATCTGGCCATTGAGGTCGCTGAGCGCATGCTGGCGCCCGATGACGTCGGGCCCTTACGTGGAAGCCGTTCGGCCTGCCTCCTGCTATGGCCGCGGTGGCCCGATGCAAACGGCGGAGGAAGGCGCACCGCGACATGATGCTTGTTTGAAACATACATTTGAAATGTATTTAGATATTTTAGAGGTACGTTGTAAGTGTTTTATATAGATATTGTAAAAGTAGATTAAGATGTTACATATGTTGTAATGGTTGTACACGTATGTTGCAAGAGGCTGTCCCTATGTTACATATGTTTTCTACACGTATGTTGTAAGTGTGTTTATCTGGATGTTGCATATGTTTCACATATATGTTGCAAGTGTTTTTATCCGGATGTTGTGTATGTTTGCAATGTTTTAAGTGTGTTTTTCAGGTGTTTTTTCAGACTTATGTTCCAAGTGTTTCATCTGTCTTTTTTTCTATGTTGTAAGTGTTTGCATCTGAATATTTTAAAAGTAGATCGAGTGTTGCATATGAGATGCACGTGGGAAGCGAGACAGGGCGTGGGCCCCCACGTGAGCGTGAGTGACGCAGGCGTGGTCGAGCGACAGTCCAGGGGACGCAGGCCCATGCGTGGATGCGCAAACGAACTGTAGCCGCGGGCGTCCGAACACTAGCGGTGCCATTCTTTTAAATAGATTAATTTTATCTTAAAATAAAACAATGTAATATAATTTAGAGTGTAGGGAGTGCACCACACTAAAACATCTTACTAGCAAGTATGGATAACTACTTATTGAGTGAGTTTAATCAGGTACAAATGCCTTCTGTACCTTGGTTGTTTGGATGCTACGAGATTATACCTGCGTATACGAGGTTTATTTCTGAACCAATTTTAGTTCTGCTTCGTGTACACGTACTCCATTTAATTCCGCTGCCATGGTTTTAGTGCCTGTTAACTACTGTATCTTGTAGATTCGACGAATTCTTGTCTTATGTGACAAAAACTACTCCATTTTTTTGCCTTCTTGAAGCATCATTGTTCCAGTTGTAGTAGTCTGTATTCTTATTCCCGAGGGGATTTTAGTGTTTATTGGCCGCCAAATCGTATTCTCAAAGCATTTGCCAAGCCAGATAAAACTATGTAACAGTGTCTCCTATAAATAATGACATCGTCCTAGCTAGAATGCGTGACCACTAGTAGATACGAAATATTAGAATATGACACATGAAATAGTACTGATGATTTGTCATGAAAATATAGTTAAATTTGTATCAAAGTTTTAAATCTCCGGCTAAGCCTCTTAGCTGTTATCCTCCTCAACAGCTAAGCCTAGCTATAGCCGGATATAGCTGTAGTTAAGCCATTTAGCTGTTTTTGTAAAAAAAATAAAAAGAAAAGAACGTAGAACCAAGCCCAATCCAAATCGTAGCTCGTAGCTACCTCCATGCCGATTCAAGCTGCTGCCGCCGCTGCTCAAAGCCGCTGCCGCCGGCTGCCTCTGCTCGAAGCGGTCGCCAGTGGCCACTCCGCTCGAAGCCCCCGCCGGCCGCATCCGCTCGAAGCCGCGCTTGGGGAAGACCAGAAGAGCCAAGCCGCGCCACCATCTCCAATCCACAACCGACACCGGCACAGCCGCCGCCGCCGACGGCGCCAGCCACCTCCGCTCGAAGCTGCCCCTCGGAGCCGCGCTTGGGGAAGACCAGAAGAGCCGCGCCGCGCCACCATCTCCAATCCACAACCGACACCGGCACAGCAGCCGCTGCCGACGGCGCTAGCCACCTCCGCTCGAAGCTGCCCCTCGGAGCCGCGCTTGGGGAAGACCAGAAGAGCTGCGCCGCGCCACCATCTTAGATCCACAACCGATGCCGCCGTCGCTTTTCTGGAGCTGGAGAGCGAGTACAGCAGTGGAGTCTAGGGTTACGTGGTTTTGGGCATTTGACTATATTGGGCCGGCTGTCCTTGGCCCAGCAACGCTTTAGCCACCGGCCTGCCGCTAAACGAACTCCTATTTCACGGCAATCTCTGGCTAAACAACGCTATTAGCTCCTCAGATTTTTTAGCGCGAAAAACTCAATCTCCTAGCTGCTCCCTTCCCCAGCAGCTATCTCCGGCTATAGCGGCAGCTATAGCCGAAGATTTAAAACCTTGATTTGTATAAGTTTTTGCAAATAAATGGTATTTAAAAGTATTAGTGAAATACGTTTATTGGAGACTGCGTTGATGTCCGAAATTGTTAATTAAGTAAAAAAAGAACGGAAAGGGTTCATATACTAGCGTTGTAGGACATGGAATTTTGCTAGACCTAATCTGCGAGCTGAAAATGGCCCAGCTAGCTCAATATTATTCAACAATGAGCAATTAAACGCACCTTGTAAGAAGTTTGCAGTTTTGTAAACTTCACTTTTGACATTACCTTGTATCATATCATCTTGACGATTACTGAAACTCATGTTAGTTCGATATCTATATTCGTTAATTGGATGATTGTTGTCAAAAATTAACCCGTGGATGAAATTGTGCTGTTGCATGTGCGCTGCACAACAAAGAACTGCTCAACGCTACTCGATCGTATTACTGAATGCTGAAAAAAGTGATAGTACCAAAGGCCGTCCAAGCAAGCATTTGCCTACGTCTAAGCACTTGCCTCAGAAATTACACACAGGTTGCATTCACGTCAGTAATCAAATCTCAGAATTTCCACTTCATCTGGGCACAGAAAATGAAGATGAGATTCTCACTCACGATAACAGAGAAGCAGGGTATCACAAAATAGTTTGATGGAGGAGTTTCCTCAGGCTCCATAACTTAGATAAGTTACAAACAGTACCACGGCATGACAATTTTTTACAGCAACTGGTCCTTATCCTTGTTCTATGTAAACCTATATAACATTGATCTCGATAATAATAATCACACGTACCAGATAGATAGAACGAACAAGCAGAACTGATGTGCAAGTACTCACATTATCCCTAATAAGTTTTACTTGTCTCACGGGGTATATGTACTTCTTTACTGATTGGAATGTCAAAAGCATGCATCTTCCAACGTGCTCACACCAGACTGGCCTGGAGCTGACCATCCCTTATCTGCGCTGCGATGTCTCTGACAGCACCTGGTCCATGAAGGATGAAGATCGACCGACGAGGACTTGGATGAGGCCCCAATCTCCTTCATGGTGTCGAAGTACTGGGCCACCAGAACCATGTCTATGACATCCTTTGCAGAGGTCCCAGGAACATTCTCAGAGAAAGCAAGAACACTGTCTCTCAGCCCATCCACTATAGCCTGGCGCTGTCTTGCGATACCCAGACCGGCCAAGTACTTGGATTCTGCATCACCGCTCTCTTGATCTGCAGTATCTTCTCTGCCTCAGCTTTCACGGTGGCAGCCAACCTCAGCCTAGCAACTATTTCATTAATCGACAGGAACAGTTCAGAAATACTGGAACAGAGATACATCATACTCAATGTTTCGTGAAGATAATGTCGTACAACCTATCTTCCAAAATGTACTTAAGTTAGGCAGGACATTACTTAAATTGTTTTCTTCAAAAAGAAAGTTAATTAATTTGTACTCAGTGAGAACATCAGTATAAACAAGTTTTTTCATCACCACCACCATCAGCAGCAGCAACAACAACATAGTCTTTTAGTCCCAAGCAAGTTGGGGTAGGCTATAGTTGAAACCCACCAAGAGCCCCTAGTCACGGTTCAGGCACTTCAATAGCTGCTTTCCAAACACTCCTATTCAAACATAGATCTTTAGGTATATCCCAAGCTTTCAAATCTCTTTTTATTGTCTCCCCCTATGTCAATTTTGGTTTTCCTCTACCTCTCCTCGTATTATTAGCTTAACTTAGGACTCCACAATGCACCGGTGCCACTGGAGGTCTCCTTTGGACATGGTCAAACCACCTCAATCGATGTTGGACAAACTTTTCTTCAATTGGTGCTACCTCTAGGCGATCATGTATATCATCGTTCCGAACTCGGTCCATTCTTGTGTGACCACAAATCCATTGCAACATACGCATTGTTAAACGTGTCGAATCTTCCGTGTAATTAGTGGTATGGTGAGTAATTTTTTGTAACTCCATAAAACTTGAGTTGGTGAAGCACCCCTTGAGGTGCTCTACCAAATCCATGGAAAAGTGAATCTGAATCTGGTTTTTTATGCATTTGAAGGTGGTAGAGCTCTGCTAAACGAGTTCACAGGATCTCTAAGTCCAAAGAGTCGTAAGACAAAGATCCAAAGATGTGTACAAAAACTAGGTAGTATTTCGTCTATAAAAAAATTGCACATCTTATTTTTATAAAGTTAAACTATTTTGAGTTAAATAAAATATTATTAACATATAGGTCATGCTTGGTAGAGCTTTACTAACATATAGGCCATGTTTGGTAAAGCTTTACTGGCTCATTATACTTCTCTCTATCTCACTACCACCTGAGCCCACGTGTCAAGGCATAATAAAAAAATGCAAAAAAAAAACCCATGGGCTTCTTCTTCCTCCTAACGAACTCGCGCGCAAGAGGGTCGAAGCTAACGACCATGGCCAGGCGCTGCAAAGGGGTGGGCGTGCGACTGGCCAAGGGGTGGCACCGGTCGAGGGCGGGCAAGGCGCACGGCTCCGAGCAACAGGGATGAACCTTTTTCTCTGTGTAATTAGCGGCATGGTGAGTAATTTTTTTTAACTCCACCAAACTTGAGTTGGTGAAGCACCCCTTGAGGTGCTCCACCAAATTCATAGAAAAGTGGATCTGAATCTGGTTTTTTTATAGATTTGAAGCTGGTAGAGCTCTGCCAAACGAGTCCACATGATCTCTAAGTCCAAAAGTCCTAAGACAGAGATCCAAAGATGTGTACAAAAACTAGGTAGTATCTTGTCTATCCAAAAAATTGCACAACTTATTTTTTAAAAGTTAAATTATTTTGAATTTAATTAAATTTATAAAATATTATCAACATTTATATGTTTATTATACAAATATTCTATAATTAATCTAATAATGCATATTAGTATTTTATACATAATTAAAAATTTTAGAAAAATGAAAAATAAGATGCACAGTCATTTTGAAATGGAGCGAGTATTTATAATAGATTTTCTGTGAACAACAGTGATTGGGAGGTTTCGGTAGAGTTGGATTTTAGTTCCCGAACCTAGGCTGCCTGCCACGGAAGATCGCTATCCTAGAATCAGCTCAGAGAGTAAAATATCTCTTCTTTTCTCGTTTGCATGTACCAGTGGATACGTTTCAAAAAAAAAAAGTACCAGTGGATACGTACGCACGGGATACACATGTCTAGAAAAAAATTGATATGCAGCGGACAAATAACAAGTTGGACCTTACAATGAATAGACAAAACCAATAAATATTATCAAGCCATAGATCTATTAGTTGTTTAATTAATGTATGATGCATAGTCAAAATTCAAAGATGCATTGTTCTCGATTGAAATCACATGAACATATTTAAGTTTGCTTTCCAAGTAATGCAAACCATCTAAGACAGAAACGTATGCTGCAAGTAACCGTGTCCTATATGACGACCATGCTAGCATGTGTTTGATTGAACGGTCCAACTAGGTTTAGGTTCGGTTGAACCCATTTTTAAGAATATTTGGTCGGGAGAGGTGGGGTTGGGTTCATCCTACAGTGGGAATATTCTGCTCAAACCCGGGTTCATCCGATTCCATGGAAACGAGCGGACAGGATCGACCCACTTGGTGTGTCTGATTTCGTTCGTGCCATGGGGGCCGTAGGCCAGCAGCAGTAGCCTGCGTAGGTGGGGCAGGGGCGAGCTACGGCGGCTGGCGCAGGAGTGGGAGGGGCAAGCGGCGACAGCGGGCGCAACTCTGGGTGGAGGAAGCGGCGCTGGCGAGCAGGAGCCTGGCTCCAGGAGCCTCGGCGAGATCTGGGCGGGAGCATCGGCGAGATCTAGGCGGGCACACTGGCGAGCAGGAGGAAGAAAGCACCGACGAGCACCTGTGAGCTCCCGACGAGCTCTAGGCAGGCGCACCCGGCTCCAGGAGGAAATAAGCACACGAGATGAGTGAAAGAGAGGCTGACTGTGTCGGCTCCGCGTGCCAAGGACCTCAACCCACCTTTTGTTCTCCTCCAACTAAATAGAAAATGAGGGGCAACCCCAACTCAGTAACCAAGCACAAAATGGAATAAATCCAACCCAAAAAAACTGGAATAGAGTCAACCCAACCCACACGGTCCATAGAACCAAACACATGCCTAGTGCTTCACACCAAGGCACATGAACGTGGTCTTGGCCAAATCTCGATGGAAGTTCTCGAGGCATGGTGGCATGGTTGGAAACTTCATATTCTAGTGACGAAACATATCAAGATAATCTATTACATGTACTATGAGAATACTATACACACTCATTGAAATTTGAAACAAAACTCTATGCCATCATATGATGATACGAAGTTCCCCATGTATATATTTTGCCTCTAGATAATACTTTGATGGATTCTTATAATGATATCCCATCTCTCTCCCTCTAACTCTACCTCTCATTTACTTTAGACTAAAACCAAGAGGAATTCATAATTGAAAAAACTTGTTAGTTGAGAATATTTTGTGATATAGCTACTTTAAGTTCTAGATTTTGAATAAAGAGCTTGCTGGCTGTTATTACTTACTATTTGCTAATAACTTATCATTTGCCACAACATGGATTTCAATGCAAGATTATTGTCTTATCGCTTGTTATCGGCGCTTTACTAAATTAATTCTTGATAAGTATATAACTTTCTTGACAAATTTTACACACAGGTAAATCCAGTTGAGTTTTACATGCATAAATTTGTATACTTAAGTTTGTTATATATTCATAAATATGTAAACTTAATTTGTTACATGCATAAATATGTATATTTGATTCTTTTTACATGCATAAATTTATATATACATACTAAAAATAATTGATTTTTATACTTGCATAATAAATATGTATAAATGCTAGAAATTTGGTTTTACATCAATAAATATGCATATTTTGATAATGTTGTGTAAAACCATTTAGACCATTTTAATCCGTTTAAACAAAGGTGACCCTCTGTTCATCATTTTTTTAGCAACACAGAGCTTCATTAATCATTGACAGGAATACAATCAGTGGTAGCTAAACCCAACCAAAAAAGGACATGGTCGGTGTATGACACCATAGTAGCACAACAATGCGCCACCGAGTTAGCCTCCCTCATTCCTCAGCGTCAGCAAGCAGCGCCGTCAAGCTGCTACAATCAACTTCTAGGATGACTCTTTCATAACCGTTCTCCATTGCCAGCTCGAGCCCTTCCTTGGCCGCCAATGCTTCAGCAGTAAGCGCGTCTGGCACGTGATCAAACCATCGCGCTGCCCTGCAAGCACAACCCCCTTGTGGTCACGGATCACCACTCCACCACTGCCAGAGCAAGTGGTAGTGTCAGAGGCTGCATCTGTGTTTACCTTGATCTAACGTTGGTATTTATTAACACACAAAGATAAATTCGCAAATGCACGGATACCGCTGTAACTTTCATCTAGAAATATTACAAGTATCGTACAAGGAAACATGTGAGACTAACTACGGTTTAACTTAACTAAGGGTAGCAACAAGGTTCGGATAAACAGGAGCATAGAGAGGATAACTAAGGTTCTCTTGTTCTGACTTTGGTAAGCTATGTCTTCTGCTATTCAACTAGGGACACTACTAGAGAAAGACACCAGCAGAGGATGCTTTCCTTCGTAACCGGGTTCTACTTGGCCTACAAGCGGGAGGTGGACTACAGAAGATTCAACGAGGCTATAAGAGTCACCCTCGCGAGCTACCACCGATCTGGAATGCAGGGTGCATCCACGATTAACCCAAGTCTAAGCACCACGCTTACACTTATGATTAATACTTTACTCCCTCTAGAATAGGACTAAAGCACTTAAAAGAGTCACAATCCTAATGAACAATATAAACAAGATGCTTACTTGAATCAGAAGTTGATTACCAGCGAAATCTCAGAGGTAAGTTCAGATAGAATTTGGATCCGCCAAGGTACAAGCCATAGAGAGAGAGCACCGACAGGCCGACACCTCATCTAAACTCTTCCCTCACTCTCTATCCCACTATTATTTACAAGACTAGATCCTATGGAGGACTAATCTTCTCTTGATTGCTAGCTCAATCATGAAAATATGAATTAGGGTTTCAGGGATGGCTTGGCTGGAGGGGGTACATGGCTATATATATAGGGGGTAGCGTCAATTCTGGACCCTCGGATCAAACTAACTTAAAAGGATGATGTAGATGCAATCTAGGAGGCGGTGGAGAACCGACGTTCGAAGGAGAGCATGACATGTGGGTCCCAATGGGACGGCCGGCCCCACATGGCAGCCCCTCGAGGTCTGCTTTGGTGGGTTGCCTTCCGGAGTGTTATAGAGTCTTCCCGCGTCGGTTTCGTTGCGAATAAATATGATTTGCTTTGATGAATAGGTCCTCCTTGACGGTTTTCTGATTAAACCCTGCTAAAAACACAAATTCACTAAAACTCATAGAAATTGTTAGTTTAAACTCTTATAGTTTGGTGATGGAATTATGTGTATATGTAGTGTAACAACCCGGGTTTTTGGAGAAGCCAAAAATACGAACTTTTTAAAAATTTTCCTGCAATATGTGGAGCATGTAGATGCTAGGTCAAACAAAGAACAATTTATAAATAAATTGTTGTATGCATATAGAATTACTTGTAGGAGTTTGCCGGAGATCTTTTGTTGGTTTAGTGTTATGAGTTGGAGAGCACAAGTCCATAGCAAATCCTTTTGATCCCTTCTAGATTATCTTAAGAACCCCTTTTCCTCTCTCTCAATTCATCTTCTTGCTTTTGAACATCATTCGAATCCCAGGATCTAATTCATAAAATCAATCGACCTTCCTTGTAAATCAATGTCCATCGAAGCCAACCCTTGGCATTGGATTCCGAGACCCGTAGTAGACCCTAGAGACCCTTGGATATTACCCAAGTGGGCCCACACCTAAGCTAATCCAGTTTAGCATACAAACACTTAATTATGGAATTAATCAAACAATATCTGAAATGAAAAAAGAGTAAAGGAAAATAGGGAAAGCCATTTCGGCCCAAGGAGCCAAGTCAGCCCGCTCACCTCACCTTGGCCCACAAAAGCAGCAGGCCTAGCCAGCCTCTCCTCCCGTCTGGCCGTGGCCCAGCCTGCCCCGCCAGCGCCTTGGCCCAACCGACACAGTCAGCCGGCCGGCCCAGCAAGCTGCGGCCCAGCCTGGCCAGCAGCCCCAACCCCAACCCTAGGGTAGTGCCCTGGCCTCCAGCCGCCGCCGCTCGCTCGGACACACGCGCATGCGCCCTGCACGTGCACCGCATGCCCCTTCTGGAACCCTAGGCCAAGCGCGCCGTGACCCGCTCCCACGTCGCCACCGCTCGGGTGGCAAAGCACACGCCCGCGCTTCACCAGCTCCGCACCCCCGATCGATGCGTGCCGCATGGACAGGAAGCACGGACCTCGAGGATCGCCGCCGTCTATGACCCCCCCAGTAGCCCTAGCTGGCGCGCTATAAGTACCCCGACAGCCGGCACCTCTCCCGGCCACCACAGAGCCCTACCTCCTCTACCTCGTTCTCCCTTCCTCCGCACCCACCAATGACGCCGCGGTGGGAGCCCAAGAAGCCAACGCAACCATGGTGTGATGCTGAGCAAGCACGCGCGGTGAGCCACCTCGCCACCGATGCCGCGCCATCATACCCCGTCGCCGAGCCACGCCGTTCGGAGCCCGCACGTCGCGACCCCGCTCTGGCTCGGCGTCAACCGCGACATCTCCTCGATGCCGCTCCGTGCTCACCGGTGAGCAGCGTCGTTGCCAAAGCTCTCATTTTTCCCCTTTCCCTGTCGTCGTCCTTGACTGAGATTGGCCCTCGTGCCGTGATTTGTGTTCCCATGGAAGCCGAACCTCCTCTGCTTCACCCCCTGTCGCAACTGCACGGCAACGACGGCCCAGCGCGCTCAGGGAAGTCACAGCCGCAGTAGCGACCCCGTCACAGCCTCACCCAGCTCTCCTCCGCACCAAGCTGCTCCACTCCGCAACGCCGAGACCCACGTGGACAAAGGACGCGTGAACCCACGCAGACACCTTCACCACACCGGCACGCACGACTGCCTGCGTTGGGCCCGACTGGCACCGCGTGATCTATCGCCGACGAGCCCTCCGGTGAGCTGTTCGCCCCAAAAGCCCTCGCCTTACTCGTTGCCTCTATAGCCTGCCTGTTCTGGCCCTCAACGCCGGCTCTATTTGCCACGCTCGCATAGCATGGCATCTCTGCCGCTAGTGGCCACACACGACCGCCACATGGCCGGAATGCCACACGCACACACACCGGCCCCAAGAAGACCAAGGCGGTGCCTTTCATGGCCACCACTCGGACACAGGCCCAACCTGGACGTAGCACACGCCATGACGGCGTCCTTGGGTTGCATGCGCGTCACCCTAGCATTCCATGAGCCAAAGCCTCGCATTTCAGCCCTTGGTTGCCATTTCTGCCTACCTAGCCTTCAAGGCGCGCCCATGAAGCCACGGCTCGGGCACCGTTGGATAGTTGTGCTGCTGCCGCCGTCTCACGCATCGTAGCCGCACAACCCCGCACTAGCTACGGTCGCGAATGTCGCATGCGCTGCACCACGCCAGCACCAATCCTGTGGGGGGGGGCACGATGCTGCACCGGTAGCCACCCACGGCCAGGCGCCATCACACGCACGTGTAGTGCACAGCGACACAAGACAGGCACCAAGCCGTGGCCTTCCAACCTCCTCTATGCTCCCTCATCCATACCGGTCGCAGGCGCCGAGGGTTGAGGCAACCGCACTCGCACAGCACGCGCACACCTTGCGGACACGCCGTGCCGAACTCTTCTGAGCCCCCGGCCGAGCACCGCTGCCCGAAGAACCCATGCACACAACAGCTCTGTCCAAAGGCACAACCTTGCCCGCCTTCCATTCCCTCTGTCTGGCCCTCGAGCCAAGCTCTCGAAGTCATAGCTTGGGCACGACGTGCTCATAGCCTCACACCCACACTAGCCACTACCATCGCTTAACAAAACCCTGCCTTGCCTCGATGCCACGCCATCGGCGAACCTCGTCGTGGCCATGACCACGCACGCGCACATACCGCCTCACCCTCATGGCACCACCATCGTGGCCTCACCATGGTAAGCTCAGCCGACCCTACACCTCCGTGACCTTGGACCCTGCCACCACACTCACAACCATGGCCACCGCTGGCACTCATGCACCGAGCAGTGTCACGGCGAGCCAAGCATGCACTGTGTCCGTGTCCCTAGGCTCTTTGGTCAAGCACCGCTGGGCACGATCGTGAGCTGCTCACCCAAGGCCTCGGAGAACGTCGCGCGCGATACCATCACCGAGGACATGCACGTCGCGAGCAGCCCCAGTCTCAGACCCTACCTTGCTGAGTGGCTTGCGGGAAAGCACCAAGGCTAGCCGGCCCAATGCCCAGCACCAGCACCCTCTCTTCTCTCTTGGGCCAACTGCGGTAGCTGCAACATCGGCCCAGTGGTGGCCCAGTAGAAACCATGACCCTCTGGGGCAAGCCACGTTACCCTCTGAACCTTTGGGTGACCAAATCATAGTCGATGTTTTATTGAGACCTTGGAAAGCCGTCTACAACCTTTCCGACCATGTTGGCAACCTTTCCGACCACTTCGGCAATCTCACCGACCACGTTGATGATCACTCCGACCACCTCCGCGATCTCACCCACCACGTCGGCCAGCCTTCCGACCACCTCGGCCAGCCTTCTGACCACCTCGGCCAGCCTTCCGACCACCTTGGCCAGCCTTCCGACCACCTCGGCCAGCCTTCCGACCATGACGGTGATCTCACCGACCACCTCGGTGACATCTCCGACCACCGACGAAAGCCCCTTCCCGCTCATTCTTATACTCATTCGTCCACTTACAATGCATGATCTTGATCTATCTACACCATGCCCTTGTGTAGGTCTGCCTATCCCCAACTATAGAATGTGCTACTCCTTAGTCATGTCGAGTTGTTGCGTCTTCGGTCATGTTTGGTTCTTACCGATGATTGTTGGTGTTGTTACCTATGTGTCGAGCCTTCGAGCCGGCTGAGGGATCGTACCTCGTTCAGACGTTACGATCGCGGGATCCGCCTCGCCATGATCGTGATGCCGAGTGTAACTCGACCCATCGCTTTTTAGTTGGCTTCATAGTACCACGAGTGTTAGCTCCTGCCTTCAGCCCTAGAACATGGTCGTGATGGATTCGATGTCGATACTAACATCGATGTGGATATCACCCGCATGCTTTGAGCCCTCCATGACCAAGTCCTATGGGAGATGACCTAGGAGATAACAATCATGGAACGATGGATGCCAACTCGTTGGTGTAGCTTGTGACCGCGAGTTCGCCTCGCCATGACCATGGAGCTACACCACTCTTTTACTTTTACTTGCCTCTTCGTGCTCAAACCCCCGTATGCTTGTACCTTGTATGACCATCGCATTTCTTTGATTCCCACAGGGACAACCGCACCGCTATGAATTAGAGAGATGTCTTAGTGCTAGTGCACCTAAGTCGGGTACCCTACGAGTGGTTTGCGCACTTGGTGTTTGTCGCTTCCTTCCAATGCCCCGTCTTTCGTCATGGCACGAGTGTTGGAAGAAGTAGACCTTGTCCCTTGTTGTTCTTGCTCTTGTTGCACAGTTAGCCCGCCCTGTTTGATTCCGTCTTGCCCATGACGATTGGATCAAAGACCGGACTATCCCCTTGGGTTAGCAAAGCTATGGTCTATGTTGTACCTCAGACCCGTGCATGTCGACCCGATCGACCATCTAAAACCATCTTTCCCAAAGATGTGTCTGAGAACATGACATGGATGTGCCTAGCTAACCCCTGTTTCTTTTGTTTTGCTGAGCAACTCTCTTCTCGGCTCCCGATGTTATTATGTCGTGAGGATCGAGAGAACCCGTTGCTGTCCAATCTCTTTGCACTACCGCTTTCTACCATAGCGGGCGAGCCGAAGTACATTGGAGCCAAGTCACAATAGTGTTATCATTCTTGTTTGCTACTCGTGTCCAATTGTGACTTGCGGGATAAGGCTATAAGAGCCGAACCCCGTCGTTCTTCTTTCTTGGGGCTCGATTTCCAATCCCTATCAATTCAATGACACCGGATCAAAAGATCATGAGCCATGGTGTTTGCTCTGGATAAGCTCTAGCTTAAACCAATTATCCTACAGCCGTTCCGGCTTGGCCATGACTTAAGCTTGTGCTTAGCAAACCACCACTTGTGATTCTTGGCCTAGGAAAATCAGACAACCGCCAAGAGGGCTAAGCCGTGTATCTCGTATTGCCTCGCTGGTGTTATAAGATTTTCCTGCGCCTTGTTGTCTTTTCGAGTGTTGAGTGCTCTCTTGCCTTGCGTGTCGCTTCGTGAAGTAGTTGACGATCGGACCAAGAGAACGTGGACGACAAGGACTGCGGAATGGAGTCAACGCAGGAGGAGGCGACCCCACTAATGGAACACCAATGAATGGAGGATTGTACCACTACTACCTCTACATCACAGGTGTCATGGCAGCACCCTCTTTTAGAGAATCCTATTAGACATAGCATAATATCTAGAACTGCTAGCACTTTATAATTATTCCTTTGCTAGTACTTTGATGCATGCTACTACCTGAGCCATTATTACCCTGATGCAACCCACTCTACCACGTCACCCTGCTTTGCACATTCGCTCACTTATATATGCTTACTTGCCTGCTTGCTTGCATATTACACCACTATACTTATTATTAACTCCACTTCGCATTATATTGGGGATATGATGCTGGTGGTGAACCCCCTGGGAATGGTTTGGCTATGGGTGCCAGACTAGGTGGTGTGAGAGCATGCTGCGTGTGTCTTGGGTGCATGGAGAGTGAGGGTTGTGTCGACCGAGATAGAATAATGGTGAGCCTGAGGCAAGTCTTGCCATGTGGTGCTACCTGGGCACTTGGATATGGGATACCTGTGGTGGGTAAATGGTAATTGGAGGTGGCCTTGGGTGTGAACCTCAGAGAGGTGGAGCCCGGGGTAGAGCTGCTATGGTGGCACGTAAAATGGAAACCCTAATGGAGACATTCTGGCTTGGTCAATCCCTAAGGACTTACTAGTACTCAGACTCACCAGGAATCCTTTACATCCCACTCGCCCTATATGGTGCGGGACAGTCGGACTACTTGGTAGAACAATGCCACTACTGCTAGGCAAACGTGTGCAAGGAGGTACGGAGCACGCGGTTTCCCCCACACCCTTCTGAGACTTTAGGAGGCCTTGTGGACCTAGCTCTTGACATCCGGAGGGCCCCGGCTCTGTCTACGACTCACAGTATCAGCCATCCCAGACTAGACTTGGGATGTTCCAGGGCTGAGAGGTAGGGTGGCATCGTTCTAGGCTAGCAAGCGGTCGGAATCTGCCTAGGCGGGGCACCATCGAGGATGGCTATCTTGTGGGTATGTAAAACCTCTGTAGAGTGTTTGGTTGATCGATCGATACATATGCCGACTTGTCGGCTATGGACCTTTCCTAGGTTTCACTTAAACTAGATAGGAGATGAGTCCTTCTTTCCTCCCACCAGGGTTTGGGGTATTTTCCGGCCATGAGCCAGGGGCTGTGGGCCATTGAGACAAGTGTTGAGAGGGAGTCGGCCTATCGACCTGAGTGTGTGAGATGAGATGTGGTGATGGTGGTTATGGTTGTGATGGGTTGGTGGATGGATATGGATGGATGTGGATGTGTGTGGCCGGGAAAGTGTTAAAAACTAGATATTATTATTACAATACTACTGTTACTTACTTCTCATGCGCTATGGACGCAAACCACAACCAAATGTTAGGATTCCCAGATCCCCTTGTTTTATCTTTTCCACTAAAGCTCATCGGTGCTGACCATGGCCTGCACACCTCTGGCGGTGTGCATATTTTCCTGCTTCTCAGAGATGCTGACTTTAGAAGGATTAGGAGGTCTCGTGCCTACGCTCAAGTTTGGTTTGGAGATGGAATCTACGCTGCACTACGCCAACTCTGATGATAACCTGTGAAGGAGGAGCCTTCACTCGATAGTCTTCCGCTAGATTAACTCTGTAATAGGTGTGTTCTCCAATGATGTAATATCTTGCATTCTTGTAATCTTATGATGTATGACTGTGATATCAATTGATATATGATAATATGATGGAATAAACTATTGGTTTCATCATATTATAATTCATTCTGTGGATTTTCCCTTCACCGGAAAATTGAGGATGTTTCAGTTGGTATCAGAGCCATACTTGACCTTAGGACGAGACCTTTAGTACCAAACACTAGTTTAGAAGCCAAACATTCTATCTGTAGTGGAGTCATAGCTACTAACACTTGATTCCCATCTCTACCTTGAGTTCTACTACTAACTGACTATCCCCGATCTGAAAAGTTGACCACTAGGAAATGATTCCCTTTGTCGCCCACGCAAGATCGATAGATGTGTGAGACTCAAAGGCTTATGAGTCGCCTTAAGTCAACACTATGCATATAGGAGTTGTAATGCTACTTGAGTGCTTGGATCTTTTTGCTTCTTATGCTTCTTGTGATTATATTGCTTGAGTGAAGAATATAGAAGCTATTTTATTTACATGTGACTCTAGGACCCTGGCTAACCTAGCAGGCTATGAACCAAGACAGCCATATGACTAGACAAAATCTCTAGAGATTCTTGGACACCCCGTACAAATTTGGATTGAGTTATCGAAGAAAACAAAAGGACGACAATTCCTTTTGCAAGGCTCTATGGAACAACTACCCCGATCAAGAAGCAACACCCTGCCTCTTGACCGACCAAGCAACACCTTAATCTCGGGGACGAGATTCTTGTAAGGGGGTGGACTGTAACAACCCGGGTTTTTGGAGAAGCCAAAAATATGAACTTTTTAAAATTTTTCCTGCAATATGTGGAGCATGTAGATGCTAGGTCAAACAAAGAACAATTTATAAATAAATTGTTGTATGCATATAGAATTACTTGTAGGAGTTTGCTAGAGATCTTTTGTTGGTTTAGTGTTATGAGTTGGAGAGCACAAGTCCATAGCAAATCCTTTTGATCCCTTCTAGATTATCTTAAGAACCCCTCTTTCCTCTCTCTCAATTCATCTTCTTGCTTTTGAGCATCATTCGAATCCTAGGATCTAATTCATAAAATCAATCGACCTTCCTTGTAAATCAATGCCCATCAAAGCCAACCCTTGGCATTGGATTTTGAGACCCATAGTAGACCCTAGAGACCCTTGGATATTACCCAAGTGGGCCCACACCTAAGCTAATCAAGTTTAGCATACAAACACTTGATTATGGAATTAATCAAACAATATCTGAAATGAAAAAGAGTAAAGGAAAATAGGGAAAGCCATTTTGGCCCAAGGAGCCAAGTCAGCCCGCTCACCTCACCTTGGCCCACGAAAGCAGCAGGCCTAGCCAGCCTCTCCTCCCGTCTGGCTGTGGCCCAGCCTACCCCGCCAGCGCCTTGGCCCAACCGGTGCAGTCAGCCGGCCGGCCCAGCAAGCCATGGCCCAGCCTGGCCAGCAGCCCCAACCCCAACCCTAGGGAAGTGCCCTGGCCTCCAGCCGCCGCCGCTCGCTCGGACATGCGCGCATGCGCCCTGCACGTGCACCGCATGCCCCTTCTGGAACCCTAGGCCAAGCGCGCCAGTGACCCGCTCCCACGCCACCACCGCTCGGGTGGCAAAGCACACGCCCGTGCTTCACCAGCTCCACACCCCCCGCTCGATGCACGCCGCGTGGGCAGGAAGCACAGACCCCGAGGATCGCCGCCGTCCGTGACCCCCTCGGCAGCCCTAGCTGGCGCGCTATAAGTACCCCGACATCCTGGCACCTCTCCCGAACTCCCTCTCCCGGCCGCCACAGAGCCCTACCTCCTCTACCTCGTTCTCCCTTCCTCCGCACCCACCAATGACGCCGCGGCGGGAGCCCAAGAAGCCAACACAACCACGGCATGATGCCGAGCAAGCACGCGCGGCGAGCCACCTCGCCACCGACGCCGCGCCATCAGTACCCCGTCGTCGAGCCACGCCGTTCGGAGCCCGCACGTCTGTGACCCCGCTCCGGCTCGGCGTCAACCGCGACATCTCCTCGATGCCGCTCCATGCTCACCGGTGAGCAGCGTCGTTGCCAAAGCTCCCATTTTTCCCCTTTCCCTATCATCGTCCTTGATTGAGATCGGCCCTCGTGCCGTGATTTGTGTTCCCATGGAAGCCGGACCTCCTTTGCTTCACCCCCTGCCGCAACTGCACGGCGATGACGGCCCAGTGCGCTCGGGGAAGTCACAGCCATAGTAGCAACCCCGTCACAGCCTCACGTAGCTCTCCTCTGCACCAAGCCGCTCCACTCCGCGACGCCAAGACCCACGTGGACAAAGGACGCGCAAACCCGCACAGACACCTTCACCACACCAGCGCGCACGACTGCCTATGTCGGGCCCGACCGGCACCGCGCGATCTGTCACCGACGAGCCCTTCGGTGAGTTGTCCGCCCCAAAAGCCCTCGCCTTACTCGTTGCCTCGATAGCCTACCTGTTCTGGCCCTCGATGCCGGCTCTGTTTGCCATGCTCGCATAGCACGGCGTCTCTACCGCTGGTGGCCACACACGACCGCCACACGGCCGGAATGCCACACGCACACACACCGGCCCCAAGAAGACCAAGGCGGTGCCTTTCATGGCCACCGCTCAGACACAGGCCCAACCTAGACGTAGCACATGCCATGACGGCGTCCTTGGGTTGCATGCACGTCACCCTAGCATTCCATGAGCCAAAGCCTCACCTTTCAGCCCTTGGTTGCCATTTCTGCCTACCTAGCCTTCAAGGCACGCCCATGAAGCCATGGCCCGGGCACCATTAGATGGTTGTGCTGCTACCGCCGTCTCACGCATCGTAGCCGCACAACCCCGCACCAGCTGCGGTCGCGAATGTCGCATGCGCTGCACCACGCTAGCACCAATCCTGTAGGGGGGCATGATGCCGCACCGGTAGCCACCCATGGCCAGGCGCCATCACACGCACATGTAGTGCACAGCGACATAAGACAGGCACCAAGCCATGGCCTTCCAACCTCCTCTCTGCTCCCTCGTCCATACCGGTCACAGGCGCCGAGGGTTGAGGCAACCGCACTCGCACAACACGCGCACACCTCACGGACACGCCGTGCCGAACTCTTCTGAGCCCCCAGCCGAGCACCACTGCCCAAAGAACTCATGCACACAACAGCTCCATCCAAAGGCACAACCTTGCCCGCCTTCCGTTCCCTCTATCTGGCCCTCGAGCCAAGCTCTCGAAGTCATAGCTTGGGCACGATGCGCTCACAGCCTCACACCCACACTAGCCACTACCATCGCTTAACAAAACCCTGCCTTGCCTCGATGCCACACCGTCGGCGAACCTCGTCGTGGCCATGACCATGCCCGCGCACATATCGCCTCACCCTCATGGCACCGCCATCGTGGCCTCACCATGGTAAGCTCAGCCGACCCTACACCTCCGTGACCTCGGACCCTGCCACCACACTCACGACCATGGCCACCGCTCGGACACATGCACACACAGACCTAAAGGCTGACCTTGGCCATGCTGGCACACATGCACCGAGCAGTGTCACGGCGAGCCAAGCGTGCACTGTGTCTGTGTCCCCAGGCTCTTCAGTCAAGCACTGCTGGGCACGGTCGCGAGCTGCTCACCCAAGGCCTCGGAGAACGTCATGCGCGACACCATCACCGAGGACACGCACCTCACGAGCAGCCCTAGTCCTAGACCCTACCTTGCTGAGCGGCTTGCAGGAAAGCACCAAGGCCAGCCAGCCCAATGCCCAGCTCCAGCACCCTTTCTTCTCTCTTGGGCCAACTGCGGTAGCTGCAACATCGGCCCAGTGGCGGCCCAGTAGAAACCGTGACCCTCTGGGGCAAGCCACGTTACCCTCTGAACCTTCGGGTGACCAAATCATAGTCGATGTTTTATTGAGACCTTGGAAAGCTATCTACAACCTTTCCGACCATGTTGGCAACCTTTCTAACCACTTCGGCAATCTCACCGACCACGTTGATGATCACTCCGACCACCTCCACGATCTCACCGACCACATCGGCCAGCCTTCTGACCACCTCAGCCAGCCTTCTGACCACCTCGGCCAGCCTTCTGAGCACCTCGGCCAGCCTTCCAACCACGACGGTGATCTCACCGACCACCTCGGTGACATCTCCAACCACCGATGAAAGCCCCTTCTCGCTCATTCTTATACTCATTCATCCACTTACAATGCATGATCTTGATCTATCTATATCTATCTACACCATGCCCTTGTGTAGGTCTGCCTATCCCCAACTATAGAATGTGCTACTCCTCAGTCGTGTTGAGTTGTTGCGTCTTCGGTCGTGTTTGGTTCTTACCGATGATTGTTGGTGTTGTTGCCTGTGTGCCGAGCCTTCGAGCCAGCTGAGGGATCATACCTCGTTCGGATGTTACGATCATGGGATCCACCTCGCCATGACCGTGATGCCGAGTGTAACTCGACCCATCGCTTTTTAGTTGGCTTCATAGTACCACGAGTGTTAGCTCCTGCCTTCGACCCTAGAACATGGTCGTGATGGATTCGATGTCGATACTAACATCGATGCGGATATCACCTGCATGCTTTGAGCCCTCCATGACCAAGTCCTGTGGGAGATGACCTAGGAGATAACAATCATGGAACGATGGATGCCAACTCGTTGGTGTAGCTTGTGACCGCGAGTTCGCCTCGCCATGACCATGGAGCTACGCCACTCTTTTACTTTTACTTGCCTCTTCGTGCTCAAACCCCCGTATGCTTGTACCTTGTATGACCATCGCATTTCTTTGATTCCCGCGGTGACAACCGCACCGCTATGAATTAGAGAGATGTCTTAGTGCCAGTGCACCTAAGTCGGGTACCCTACGAGTGGTTTGCACACTTGGTGTTTGTCGCTTCCTTCCAATGCCCCGTCTTTCGTCGTGGCGTGAGTGTTGGAAGTATACCTTGTCCCTTGTTGTTCTTGCTCTTGTTGCACAGTTAGCCTACCCTGTTTGATTCTGTCTTGCCCATGATGATTGGATCAAAGACCGGACTATCCCCTTGGGTTAGCAAAGCTATGGTCTATGTCATACCTTGGACCCGTGCGTGTCGACCCGATCGACCGTCTAAAACCATCTTTCTTGAAGATGTGTCTGAGAACATGACATGGATGTGCCTAGCTAACCCCCATTTCTTTTGTTTTGCTGAGCAACTCTCTTCTCGGCTCCCGATGTTATTATGTTGTGAGGATCGAGAGAACCCATTGTTGTCCAATCTCTTTGCGCTACCGCTTTCTACCGTAGCGGGCGAGCTGAAGTACATTGGAGCCAAGTCACAATAGTGTTATCGTTCTTGTTTGCTACTCGTGTCCAATTGTGACTTGCGGGATAAGGCTATAAGAGCCGAACCCCATCGTTCTTCTTTCTTGGGGCTCGATTTCCAATCCCTGTCAATTCAATGACACCGGATCAAAAGATCATGAGCCATGGTGTTTGCTCTGGATAAGCTCTAGCTTAAACCAATTATCCTACAGCCGTTCCGGCTTGGCCATGACTTAAGCTTGTGCTTAGCAAACCACCACTTGTGATTCTTGGCCTGGGAAAATCGGACACCCGCCGAGAGGGCTAAGCCATGTATCTCGTATTGCCTCGCTGGTGTTATAAGATTTTCCTACGTCTTGTTGTCTTTTCGAGTGTTGAGTGCTCTCTTGCCTTGCGTGTTGCTTCGCGAAGTAGCTGACGATCGGACCAAGAGAACGTGGACGACAAGGACTGCGGAATGGAGTCAACGCAGGAGGAGGCGACCCCACTAATGGAACACCAACGAATGGAGGATTGTACCACTACTACCTCTACATCGTAGGTGTCATGGGAGCACCCTCTTTTAGAGAATCCTATTAGACATTGCATAATATCTAGAACTGCTAGCGCTTTATAATTATTCCTTTGCTAGTACTTTGATGCATGCTACTACCTGAGCCATTATTACCCTGATGCAACCCACTCTACCACGTCACCCTGCTTTGCGCATTCACTCGCTTATATATGCTTACTTGCCTGCTTGCTTGCATATTACACCACTATACTTATTATTAACTCCACTTCGCATTATATCGGGGATATGATGCTGGTGGTGAACCCCCTGGGAATGGTTTGGCTATGGGTGCTAGACTAGGTGGTGTGAGAGCGTGCTGCGTGTGTCTTGGGTGCATGGAGAGTGAGGGTTGTGTCGACCGAGCTGGAATAACGGCGAGCCTGAGGCAAGTCTTGCCATGTGGTGCTACCTGGGCACTTGGATATGGGATACCTGTGGCGGGTAAATGGTAATTGGAGGTGGCCTTGGGTGTGAACCTCGGAGAGGTGGAGCCCGGGGTAGAGGTGCTGTGGTGGCACGTAAAATGAAAACCCTGATGGAGACATTCTGGCTTGGTCAATACCTAAGGACTTACTAGTACTCAGACTCACCGGGAATCCTTTACATCCCACTCGCCCTATATGGTGCGGGACGATCGAACTACTTGGTAGAACAATGCCACTACTGCTAAGCGAATGTGTGCAAGGAGGTATGGGGCGCGCGGTTTCCCCCACACCCTTCTGAGACTTTAGGAGGCCTTGTGGACCTGGCTCTTGACATCCAGAGGGCCCCAGCTCTGTCTACGACTCATAGTATCAGCCATCCCAGACTAGACTTGGGATGTTCTAGGGCTGAGAGGTAGGGTGGCATCATTCTAGGCTAGCAAGCGGCCGGAATCTGCCTAGACGGGGCACCATCGAGGATGGCTATCTTGTGGGTATATAAAACCTCTGCAGAGTGTTTGGTTGATCGATCGATACATATGCCGAATTGTCAGCTATGGACCTTTCCTGGGTTTCGCTTAAACTAGATAGGAGATGAGTCCTTCTTTCCTCCCTCCAGGGTTTGGGGTATTTTCAGCCATGAGCCAGGGGCTGCGGGCCGTTGAGACAAGTGTCGAGAGGGAGTCGGCCTGTCGACCTAAGTGTGTGAGATGAGATGTGGTGATGGTGGTTATGGTTGGGATGGGTTGGTGGATGGATATGGATGGATGTGGATGTGTGTGGCTGGGAAAGTGTTAAAAACTAGATATTATTATTACAATACTACTGTTACTTACTTCTCATGCGCTAAGGACGCAAACCACAGCCAAATGTTAGGATCGCCAGATCCCCTTGTTTTATCTTTTCCACTAAAGCTCATCGGTGCTGACCATGGCCTGCACACCTCTGGCGATGTGCAGATTTTCCTGCTTCTCAGAGATGCTGACTTTAGAAGGATTAGGAGGTCTCGTGCCTACGCTCAAGTTTGGTTCGGAGATGGAATCTATGCTGCACTACGCCAACTCTGATGATAACCCGTGAAGGAGGAGCCTTCACTCGATAGTCTTCCGCTAGATTGACTCTGTAATAGGTGTGTTCTCCAGTGATGTAATATCTTACATTCTTGTAATCTTACGATGTATGACTGTGATATTGATTGATATATGATAATATGATGGAATAAACTATTGGTTTCATCATATTATAATTCATTCTGTGGATTTTCCCTTCACAGAAAATTGAGGATGTTTCATGTAGGGTATGTTGATGGTTTATAATTGATGTTAATGATCGTCAACAAGCTCTCCCAATCTTAACCTTTGCCAGTCCCTGAGCAAAGCTAAACTAAGCAATGGATCAGGAGTTGCTATAATGTTTTCTCTCCTCAAAAGTACACAGGCGTTCAATCAAGAATTCTCCTCCGGATTAGAACAAACTGATTTGACTTTCAAACTTACCCATATTATCTTCAACCATGGGGCTTCTTAGCCTTCACCTGGGTCTTGACCAATTGAAAGATAGAACAATCAATTCAAGCACTATGTCTCAAGTTCTTTGTTTCACCATTGTTCTAGAGTTTTTTATAAGTTTTTAAAATAAAAGTCAGAGATTCCATTGTATGACACTCTCAAGTCTCTCAATATATGTGGTATTTGTGGATCCTCACCGAGGCATAAAAATGATGTTGTGCATTTTCTCTTCCTATCACTAAGGCTTTATGTGGAGTTCATAGGTAGGGAGAAAACTAGGGCATACCTGCAATGCATATATTGTAAAGTCAAACAACGGATCCAAAGAGAGCTAAGTCATACAATCAAATCAAGATGTGCATGTGTGTGGATGTATGGTGGATATATATGGTGGCTAACCTAATTCTACTTTGCTCCTTAAAAACTTATCTCTCTTTTGAAATTTGGAAACATTTGCTATAGAATAGGGACTATCTTATTCATCTTCCTTTTTTTAGGCGGGCATATAAGTACGCATTGTTTTAAATATCTCAAAAACTTTTGTGTCCATTTTTTTCTATTTTTTCTTTTCTTTCCTTTTATGAATAACTTTTGCATAGCCTATGTCTCTTTTCTGTAACAAAACTTTGAGAGAGATATCAACAAGAACTTGGAGCATTTATTTTGAGTGAAAACCTAGCAAACATGTTTTTGTGTTTACTCCTAGTGTAGGAGTAAAACATTTTTGGGTGGATCTAGATGAAGGCATGTTTTTGTGCCTATCCCTAGTGTAGGAGTAGTGCATATGTGGGTAGTTTGTACGTGATCTTGATTTTAAGAGCATGACAAACCTCTCATAAGGGTCAACAAAGCTTGACAAAACTTAATGCAATATAAGAAACATATATGTGAAAGTTTTCCTAGCCTAAATAACATGTATGGCTCTGGTAGGAAATTTAAGCTTTGTCATACAAGAACTCATCATGTAGTATTTTTTGTGTTTTTTCAAAAAAAAATTCTCCAGAACTTTAGTGTCACATGGAACAAGATAAATAGTAGCTCAGACTTTCTCATATCATATCTATCAATTACCTAGACTTAGATCAAGCATATGGTACCCATGAGTTTCTAGTTCAGAGTAAATCCTTATATCAAAACAATCTTATCTAAAACTCGGAAGAATTCAAGGCTGAAAACTAGGCACTTAAAAGGAATTACTACAAAGCAACTATTCATCATTTTCATTTTGAGAGATTATTTAGAGTTCTCTTTATTTGTTTAACAACTCTTAAAATAAACTATCATACCCACTTTTTATTTTGCTTTTCATTCATCATTTTAACTATTTAAAAGAAACTAAAACTAAAACAAACGGGGAAAGAATACTTACCTAGAAACACGGGAGTGCTTCTCCCCTAAGCTAGCTCTTTTGATGAGGGTTTGGTGTTGTAAGTTCTTTGAACCGGACTTCTCCTTGTGAAGTTCATTGATCTAGTATCTCGGTTTGCTCTGAAGATGAGGATTCTTGTGATGACGCCTCTAATGGTGATGTCACCTTCTTTCGCCAATCCTGTCTTGGTTTTGAGTTTGGATTTTGGTTTGGCAGGTTTAGAACCTTCACTTGTAAAAAATTGGGGAATCGATGAACTCCTCCCACACTTTGCTTGAAGTGTGTCTTACTCATAAAGACAAGGTAGAGATCAAGTGCATGAGCTCTGTTGGTGGGAAAACACCAATAGAACAAAAACTTTATTTATCCTTCTCTATCCTTAGGCACATTGAACAAGATGAAATTGATGTTATGTGCTTTGTTCATTTATATCATGGGTGATAAGATTAGAAGATTGAGCATGAATGTAGCATTTGAAGATATTTAGCCAAAAGGATTGAATTGCTTAACCTATGAAAGGATCGTCTATCTTTACATAGTGTATCAAACTTTACATGATTATGACTATCATCTTCCAGAGATAAGATGTGCAATTTTTAACTTATTTGGTTAAGACTATGAGATCAAGATAGTGATGCTAGGAACAAGTTTAAAGAACTAAGCATGTTGAGTAATCAGATTGGATCAAGTAAGTTGTAACTCAAACATGTTTATTTCTTGTTTTATGTGCCTATCAAAATCAAGGAGAAACTCTTTTAAATAATGACCATTATCTTAGGATGTTACCTTTGTCATTGGAGCGCTATGACACCATACGATGAAGGGTAGATGACTCATGATGGTCCTTCTCTTTTGCTCGAAGTTTTCCTTGTTCGGCTAGCCTTGCATCTTGAGCTTTTCATGAGCTTCTTGTTTGCTAGATTGCACCATTTCTTTCTTATCCTTTTGTTAGGCCTTCTTTTTGCTCTTTTCTCTTTGACACTTTGTCCTTGTTACTGATGTGCGAGCTGGTCCTTTTGATGATAATGAAAGTAGGCATATTCTGTCTAATATGAGGTGGGTTGCATCCTGCTTCTCATCAACATCTTAGCTTGAGTCTTAGGAAGACTCAATGCTAAGTTGTCTTTGTGTTGCTCATAGCCTGTCAATTTGTTCATCCACTTCCTTAGCTTGATTCATCTCCCATATGAATTCATCTCTTGACTACCCAGATTGGATTTGAGAGTTTCCTATAGGGGTTTTTCTAATAAAATATCCAAGGTCTACACAAGCAATTTTTAGTTCAATAACCAAACTAGACTCCATGTGTAATTTGACTAAGGGAGGCTATTTAACCTAAACACCATGCTTAATTTAAATGCCTATGGAAGTATATGTAATACTTCTAAACCAAAACTTACTATGGCAGGAAAAGGTAGCATAAAATCATTATAGAGATTTATTCAATTGGAGATGAAAGAGTATGACTGTTATTGAGCATGACTTAAAAGTTGAGACAACCAGGATGAATTAACAACATGGCATAGGATTTTTCAGAGAAGTCCATGCCCCAGCTTGAATTTTGTAGCAAAATTAAGTTTGGATGATAGACTTCTCATGTATGAATGTGATTCAATATTGTATGATAATTGGTTAGACATACCTTGCATCGTCGTCCTTCATTCTTTTTCTTCAAACCTGAAATGGTTAGTGTCAGGTTCATAAACCCAGGGTCCCTAATGGGCCCGCTTCCCAGTAAAAGCTTGGCCCAGTAGACGACATTACCAATGACACGTAACTTCTAGACCGGCCTAGATACCTAACGATAGGCCAAAAGAGCGATCTAGTCTCTGACCGGAAGGCCTGGCCAAGGAGAGGACGACGCTCGCTTCCAACTCCAACCCACTTCTCTGACTGGAAGACCTAGCCAAGGAGGGGATGACGCTCACGTCTGACTCCAACCCGCTTCTTCGACCGGAAGGCCTAGCCAAGGAGGGGACGACGCTCACTTCTGACTCTGACCCGCTTCTCTGACTAAAAGGCCCGACCAAGGAGAGGACAATGCTCGCTTTTGACTCTGACCCGCTTCTTCGACTAGGAATACACCGAACCTCTGCTTACGGCTCTTCTCCGACCGGTGTGGTCGGAGCCAACTGGGAACGACTGGTCAGGGACACCCGTTCAGTGAGGACCCAAGAAATCAGGTGGAGCAGATAAGGTAAGGTGCTTAAGTTAACTGCAATACCGAGGACTGTACCCTACACACTTGCAGGATAGTACTATCAGGCCATGCCAGAAGGGTACTTTGCAGCCTTCTAGACATGTCAGAACACAAACAGTGTTGTAGGCACCGACATTTGTCCTACATTATGATAGGCATCGACATTTGCCATACTAGAAGAACACGATAGAGCCTGCCACATGCATCTGGGCGTCAATAGTATTGTGGGCGTCGACAAACTGTCTTATACCCAATGGCATGGGCAACAAGACTAGGGCACACACTCTCTCTCTCTTGAACTTGTAAGGCCATCCTCTTCATCTATAAAAGGGGATGCACCCTCTCCCAACAAGGATGGATCATTTTCTGGCTCTCTCTCTCTCTACTAGCTTTAGACATTCTAAGCACTCGAACAGCTTCATGGATCTAGAACTCTAAAGCTACACAGAGCATACATTCCAAAACTTAGCGCATGTAGGAGCTCTCGTCACTCTTGGCCCTTTAGTCCAGAGTCTGATTGGGCCTCTAACACCCCCATCTTATTCCCACTCGTTTGTAACCCCACAACAAACTTCGAGCACCTAGGCTCAGGAATAAAGTCACCGACCGACTCAAACTGGACGTAGGGCACGTTGCCTAAACCAGTATAAATCCTGTGTCTTTGAGTGGTAGGCGACATCTGATCACAACGTATGGCCAAACGACAAATATCTACTTGTTAGTCACTTTTTGCACCGATAGTGACAAAAATACCCAATGGAATATTTTCACAATTATATTTCTATACTTATTTCACAAAGGCATCATAGCAAGAGGTGAAAGCTCGTGTTATCACCCAAAAGTGCTTGTTTTAGGACAGAAGCTCATCCTTGGGAAACCTTTGAATTACGTTTCTAATTGGTGAAGTGGTTTCTCCTCCAACACCAGCCTTTGGGTACCTATCTCAAGATTCATGTGAACAAGATTTGCAATATTTATGATAAACATATGCATCTACAACCACCCTTTTAAAGTCTTTATGAATAGGGAGTATGAGGGGGTTGAAGATCTCATGTGTGGCGTTGTTAGAGAGACCAATTGATTCAGGAGATTTCTCATGTGAGCATGGAATTGATGAGGTGTTCATGAAATAACTTCCATGCTCGTCTATGTTATCTTCCTTTTCAGTCTCCAAGGTTGTTTCTTCATGAATGTCTATAGGTGGAAACATTGTCTCTATCATTCTATGCCTATGACATTCATTGGACATTTTATTGTCCAAGATTTCCCTTGAATTGGTGACTCTTAGGTTGATCTTGTCTAAGGCCTTCTCCAAACTTGGATGAGTCATGTTTATTAAAGGGATTTACTTAAGCTCACCCTTTGGATCAGGTTTGGGTTCTGTCCTTAAGGTTTTGGCCTTGTCTATCCATTCAATGGCATTTGAATTCTTAACATCCTCCAGCCATTGTCGTGGCTCTTCTTGGTCATCCTTGTAGTCTTCATGGCTCCTATGCTTTAGATGTCTTAATAGATTTCTAGGGTCATGAAGAGACTTAGGAGTAAGAGCATCAGGGGATTCATCGGGGACAAGGATGGGTTCAAAACTTTATATCGGTTGCTAGCATAGAAGGGGAAAAGATAGGATTGGCTTCTAGATGACTTGGCTTTCCTTCTATGGCATCACTTGACATGCCACCCTTGAGTCCTTCCCAATATCCTATATGAGAATAAGGGCGTTTTCTAAGAGATCCCTTCTTGAGAGGATTTAAATTATATTTACTCGAAGATCTTTTATATAGTAGAGAGTTTAAGCTTTTCCCAAAATCAGCATAAAAAGATCATCCTTAATTTCAACAGGGATTTCCAAAGGTGGAATTTCTTCTTCCCTTGGAGGATTTTAGGGTATTGATGGTTCGGGATTGATAGCTAAATCTTGAGATTGGAGTGGTTCTGATTCAGCTATCAAAACTTCTTCCTGATCGGGAGATGATTCCTTCTCTTTCTCGGGGAGGTCATTATGAATGCTAGTGCAGGGAGTCTTTCCACTAATTTTATCAAGCATAGACCTTGCTTCACTCAAGCAATGCACTTGGACGAGGAGTATAAAAATTTGACAACTATATGCATGACTTGCATGATTATTACATGGCCCAAGCACTTAGACAAGGCAGGCAGGTTTCGAATATATTATCTGTCCGCCACATGTTTTCTATTATCCTAATTAAGAGAAGCACTTTATCAGATGGGATCACTTGTTTTAGCTATTCCAGAGATGCGATCTCAATACACAAATGTTGACGCTGTGGAGTATGTAAGTACCCTACTCGCACGATATTATAATTAACTACTCTCTCGATACACAAATAGTTAATGACTGTACATTCCCCATGAATTTTGTAGGTGTGTAGCAAAATATTGCTTCAAAACAAAGTACACTCATATGTCTTTCCTGGACCCCGAGCTAGTCAATGAGAGAACATGCGGAGGCATGCATGGAAATAAAGTGGAAGATCTGATGGAGACACTGACTGCCATTTTAAAAAATTTCAAGATGAGTAATAAAACCGAAATACTTCTAGCCTACAACTGCAAGTATGTGTTCTCTACTTTTATTTTTATGCTTGTTTTTTGTAGTTAGGATAATTCATTAACTAGGGTTTTGTGATTGCAGCAACCATTTCATCTTCATTGTTGTCGATATTAAAAAAAATCGTAGAAAGGTGTGGGACTCGAAGAAAAAGCCACTTTCTTTGCTCGATCCCCTAGTCGAAGTGCTTAATGTGTAAGCGAATCTAATAACATATTATTTTCTAATAGCACACAGCATATTCTAATGTTGCCCCTTTTTCACCTTTATAATGTGGCACAGTGTCCAAGCAAGAATGATCGATGGGATGAAGGTCCCATTCCAGGTTGCACCAATGCAATTGGAGAACCTAGACCAGCCGGCGGGAAACAATGAATGCGGTTCTACATAATGTGGGCAATGCTTCGCTACCTCAACATAAAGTCAGAGGCGACAGATCATTTGGTGTGTATAATCCTGATTTCATTTATATCTGTTAATTCAACAAAATAATCTACTTATTTCTCTAACAATTCTGCCTTTCGAAACTGGTTTTTTTGAATGACAACACAAGAAATTTAAACCCAAAAGGCTATTAGAAATAGAGGTCATAGCACTATCATCGGAGCTACCAGCCTTCATCGTATCAGAGTGCTTGGAAAAAAAGGAACATTCTCCATTGCACAGTCCATGAAGTACAAAGCGTAGTATGGGCCAGAGCGGCTCGCTAGACTACTGTAATTTCTTTTTTATTTCTAGGAATCGAGAGCTTTATAAGTACATTTGAACTGTAACTATAACATTTGTAATATTTAATATTGATGGACCTATCGTCTACGTAGTGAATATAAAGCCAAACACGATTCCACAAAAAATAAAAAAATAAATTATATAAAATAATAAAATACGAAAAAGAGATCACTATCGGTTTGCATGTCTAGCCGGTAGTGATGTCTTGAGCAACACTGCCGATTCAAAGCTTAAGCCGACAGTGTTGGCTTGAGCATCATTGTTGGCTCTAGCCACAAGCCGATAGTGTTGGCTTGATCATCCTTGTCGGCTCGAGCCACAAGCCGACAGTGTTGGCTTAAGCATCACTATCAGCTCGTGCCACAAGCCGACAATGTTTGTTTGAGCATCACTGTAACAACCCAAAAATCCATACACTAAAAATACCAACTACAAAATTTTTCTTAAAACTCCCATGTGTCGATGAGTGTCATGTATAGAAACCCAACCTAAGAGATGCATTAGGTCTAACCCCGACCTAAGTCAACACATAAGCATGGCATAACTCTTGGCATAAACATGAGATTTAAGTTCCCTAGCTAAATGAACCTTGCATGCACATTAATACCACTGGTGATCTAGATTTTCATTTGCTTTATGTAATGCTTAACAACTCCTTTGAAGACATAAACCATAAAGTAATTATTACTCAAACCAAAGAATAAATGCTTAAAGAGAAAACTATTTCCATTTTTGTATAACAAAAACTCCACCAAATTTGAATTCGAATTCTAAAACAAATTTGAATTCAAATCAAAGAAGAATAAAAAGAAAATAGAAAAAGAAAAAGAAGAAGGAGGCCTCGCAAGCTGCCTCGGCCTGCTCGGCTTCGCGGCCCAGCCAGCCCAACTGCGCTCGCCTTCCACCCAGTGCGCGCGCACGTGGCCCATGAGCCGGCCCAGCACCCGCTCACACCCACGCACTCATTCGCTTTGCCTGATGTTGCTGCCGCATGGGCCCCACACATCAGCCGCCCCCAGCCACAGTGTTGTCTTCCTCCCCATGCCGAACACTCCTCCAACCAAGCCCTGACCAGCGTAGCAGGTGCGGGCCAGGGGTCACACTGGGAGCATGACCTTGTCCCCTTACGCCGTGCCTACGCAACCACACGTGGGCCGTTGGATGCAATGCACGCGCCTCCACTGCTCAATTGCCATCCGCCATGGGTGCCATGGAGCTCGGCTATAAAAGCCCTGGCCCCGGGAGCCCCTGAGCTCTCTCATCGCCCCACCGCCACTTTGTGGCCATCCACTGTGCACCCGAGCCAAGAGAGAAGAGGGAGAAGAGGAAGAAGAAGGGGAGCGCTGAAGCCGTGCGATGTTGCCGATGTCACCGGAGTGGAGGACGTCGCCCCGATCAAGCACGTCGACGCTGTTGCTCGGCACTGCACGGACTTGGCCATGACCCGTCACTGCACCGCCATCCTATCTACCACGACACCAACGGTGAGCCCCGGTCTTTCCCCTGCTCGCCGCTGGACTTCGCTGTTTCGGCCATGGCGCTTCACACCGGGAGCACGTAGGCCAAGGCCATCTCCGGCCTTTGGGTACACACGCACTCACGCACACATCCGCGACCACGCTGTGACCACCCCACCAGAGCCTGTAGTGCTCCTGCGTGCCTCGCTGTCACCACCATGCTGCCATGGATGCCATGGAGCCCCTACCGGCCACATGAGGACCCGAAGCCCCACCTTGAGCCCTAGACGCCCTCGCTATGCTCCCAAGGACCCACAGAAGCCCTTATCCGCCTAGCCGAGCCACCAGGGAGCCTACACATGCGACCTCACCACTGGCGAGCACCGTTGAGCCGCCGATCGCCGTGGCCAACACCCTGGAAAGCCTCGGCCGCCACCTAGACCCCACCATTGTGTTCGCCATGGCCTGGTGAAGCTTTTCCCCACCTCAATTGGATGCCAGCACTGCCGCAAGAGCTCACCGGAGAGCACATCACTTGCAGGAGCACGCCGGGGAAGGAGGCAGGGGAATCCCTCGCCGGCTGCATGTGCCTGCACCCAGTGTACATGGACCAGGCTAGAGGGAAGAAGCGTAGACTCGGTCCACCGAAGACCCAGCCTATGGTCCATGGACCGTGAATGCCAGTCCACCGTGAACCACGTAGTGTGGGCCAAGCTGTGGATGAAGCCCAGTGGAGGCCCATGGCAACGATGTGGCAGCACCACAGCATGCCACATGTCCGGCCTAGACCGGCCCAACCCGAGACCGCTAGAGCCCGTTTGAGACCCAGTCCAAGTTGACCGTTGATCGGTCAATGTTGACTATTGACCTAGGCCCACATGTCAGCGACACAGAGCCGCTGGACCCACTTGTCAGTAGGTGACGTCATGGCGACATCATGCGGGTCCCACATGTCAGTAATAACTCAGTCGAGGTGACGTCATGCTGACGTCAGCTGCTGACGTTAGTAGCCCTGACCCCACACATCAGTGACCCTGACCCATTGACCGTTGACTCACCATTGACTTTGGTCGGACCCACATGTCAATGACCCAAGAGCCTCTAGTCCCACCTGTCGGAAACAATGACGTTGATGACATCATGCTGACGTCAAGATGACATCAGCAGGACCCCCCACTTGTCAGCTCAGTGCCAAAATGATGACGTCATGCTGATGTCAGCACACCATGTGGACCAGTCACAGCGTGACACGTGTCAGCCCAGGATTAATTCAGCCTTTTTCCATTTTCAGAGAGGAATTAAACTTCAAAAATTCATAACTAATTCATACGACCTCAGAAAAATACGAAACTAGGACCAAAATTCATCTAAAATCAAGCTCTACGCAATGAACCCATGTTTGAGTGCATTTGGCTCTTTTGAATTTTCATTGCTTCTTTGTGCTATTTTATAGACGTCGCTAACGTGATTATAATGCGATCGTTGCAGACTCAGAGGAGAACCTAATGGATGAGGATCGTAAGTACCGTGAGGAGAACGAAGACGACTTCACTGAAGGTGCCACATCCCACCCAATCTTGTAGCACCTATTACGCATGGCTAATATAGGACTGCTATTGCTTTACTTTACTGATATAATCATACTATGATAGGACTTGTATGGTAGTATGCTTACTTGATGGCCTTTACCTTGACGCAACCTTACCCCTGCATACCCTACTATTAGGCTAGACATACGCTTACTGCTATATTTCATTACTTATACTTCTACTATGCTTTTACTACATTAATGCGTGGTGGAAACTGGTGTTATCTAAACTATGGGGAGAGTGCTGCGTGTGTGACTTGGGTGTGCAGAGGGTGAGGGTTGTGTCGACCAAGTTGGAGTATACGATGAGCCTGGGGCAAGTCTTGCCATGGGGTGCTACCTAGGCACCCTTGGGAATGGATACCTGTGGTGGGTAAATGGTATATGAGGTGGTCCTAGGTGTGAACCTGTGATGGGAGGAGCCCAGGATGGAGGTGCTGTGGTGGCACGATAAACAGAAACCCTGATGGAGACATTCTGGCTTGGTTATCCCTAAGGACTTACTAGTACTCAGACTCACTGGGAAGCCTTACGTACCACTCGCCCTATATGGTGCGGGACGACCAGACTACTTGGTAGGATATTGCCACTACTGCTAGGTTGATAGCGGATAGTGTAAGGAGGTACGGGGCGTGGAGGATTTCCCCCACACCCTTCCGAGACTTCATGGAGACCTTGTGGACCTGGCTCATGACTCACAGTTTCAGCCACCCTAGACTAGACTTGGGGTGTACCAGGGCTAAATGGTAGAGTGGCATTATCCTAGGCTAGCAAGCTGCCGGAATCAGCCCAGTTGATGATGGTCAGCAAGGAAGGCGGATCTTGTGGTTATGTAAAACCTCTGCAGAGTGTATGGTTGATCGATCGATACATGTGCCGACTTGTCGGCTATGGACCTTTCCTAGGTTTCTTTTAAACTAGATAGTGAGATGAGTCCTTCTCTTCTTCCCCCGTGAGAGAGTGCCGGTCGTAGCCAGGGGCTATGGGCCTTGAGACAGTGCCGAGAGGGAGTTGGCCTGTCGATTGAGCGATGGTATGGTGATGGTGTGGAGATGGTGGTTTATCGATCCCAGGATCGAAACCTAGCTCTGGATGGAAATGGGGTGGAATGGGTGTGGGAATGGTGTTAAAACTTGACTATACTATTATATACCTGATATGCTAATATATACATAGGAAACCCCGCCTTATAGGTTCCTTTTGATTATATCCAACTTGCATCCAATTTCCACAAAGCAATGCTCATAGGGTGGGAGTGGCCAGTACAAATCATACTGATAAATTTTGGCACACAGGTTCTGTTGAGGAGTATAGCTCCGAGGAGTTTGACGATTGAGGGGTTCGTTCCTATGCTCAAGTTTGGCGATCTTATCTTTAAGCTGTTCTGAATGAATGCTACTTTTGATTCCGCCAATGCAGCGATGTAATAATTTATGTACTTCCGCACTATTTGTACTCTGATATTATCGTTGTATGGATGTGATATTCGACTAGAAATTGGGTAATAGGATCTATAATGGTCTTATTACACATCGACTCTGTGGATTTCCCTTCGCGGAAACTAGGGGCGCTTCAGTTGGTATCAGAGCCGTACTTGACCATAGGATGAAACCCTCAGAAATGGATGATAGAATTGGACATGAACAGCCCTTCTTTCGGTTATATACCAACCCTGCATTTACTTTTATGCAAGGCTTATCTATTATGGACCTGCTAACACCCATTCCTTAAAATGTGCAGATGGCAATGAACGTCGACTGGCTGCCTCTAGGACCGCTATCTCTGGACCGCGCCAAGCTTACCTTTGACCTATGTGAGCTCGGGGGTTTTGCACAGACCCTCTGCCGAGTTCTTGTCACGTTAGGAGTCCCCAATGAGCTTGTCAAGGTCACCTACACCGGGAAGCCAGCTTAGGAAGGAGGAATCGAAGGACCGATTGTCACCTCAGTCGAGTTCCCAGCAAGCACAACCTTACCTTCTGTCCTAGCTTTCACCGAGATGATGATAGAGGCCATAGTCGAGGAGGGACTACAAGCTATCTCACACAAGGCACTTCACAGAGTGATGAGGGACCACTACAAGCACTTGAAGATGATAGAGTTCTGTCTACTTCCCCAGGCCCTCGACCTCAGCCTTACCCCTAGTGAGCAGAGTTTCATAGCCGACAGAGTTATCCTTGCCGAGGAGGACAGATGTCTTCATGTCTCGGCTATCCACCTACTAGAGTAGGACAGGTATGTGACCCAGCTGGAGTAGAGGAGACGTCAGGACCAGGCCCTTCTATGGGAGTACTAGGAGCAAGACTCGTAGGGAGTACAGGAGTGAGCTAGTCTACTTGAGACAGTTGCCAAGCTACAGGATGAGCTCAACCGTCGTGAAGAAGTCCACAGAGCCAAGGTCACTGACTTATAGGACAAAGTAGCCGACCTAGGCAACAGGAACTGCTACCTCGACAACAAGATCTTGGAGTTGTAGAGAGAGTTGGATGACAAGAAGGCCGAGTTCAACCATAGGGGAGATAGAGAGAGGTCTAAGAGGATTGATATGCTGAAAATCCAATCTCGGAACAAGACCATGACCCAGGAGCTAGAGGAGTTCAGGAAGAAGGCCGTTCGCAACTAGGGTCACCTGATCGAGGCACTCAGGTAGACCGAGTACCTACAGGACAAGTGTGAGAGGACATGGCAGGCTTGGCAGAAGTCTGACAGGAAGCGCCTCAGGGAGATGAAGGGTATGTGGGATCAACTACCCAAGGAGATTCGTAGCAAGACGAAACCTAGGATAAAGGAGTTTGAGTTAGCCCCGACTTGCCTCAACCTAGATGCCTGCCCTACCTTACCCAGAGCCAAGCCTATTGAGGAGCTTGCCAAGGCCCTGAAGTACGTGTCCCGACTTCACAAGTCTGATGAGGAGATCGAGATCGAGAACAGTCGTATCCCAGCTATGGTGTACGAGTTAGAATAGAATGACCCTGTGTGGTCATGAGTCATGTCAGTGGCTTCCATAAGTTGTACCCCATGATGTACCCCTTATGAGATGTAATATGAGACACTATGCGTAGTACGATTCTCGCAAGTCTTCAGGTGTAGCTACTAGAGATGATGCTATGTAATAAAACCCATGTAATGAATGTTTTGGATCTTATTGCATCTTATGGATCTTATTGCTTCTTTGCAATGAGTGTTGGATAGTATAAATGTTTTTCTTTAAATCATCAAAATCATGTAATCATATTGAATTATAAGCACTTATGGCACAAACACTAAAATTCCTATGATCCGTGTTGCAGATGCCGAACTGCCGATCTGATCGCCTAATGAACCGTGGACGTGCGCCCACCCATGAACTAGTTGAACCCAATGGGGGACGTGGTGGCAACAATAGTGGCCATGGCCATGGCCATGGACGTGGAGGGATACCCTTCAACCTATAGAATACCCCCCGCCAGAGGAGAACATTCTGCCACCACCACCACCAAACCTGGCAGAAGTGATGGCATAGCAGACCCAACTTCTTGCAGCCCTTATTGATGGAGCAAACCGTCACCAGGGAGGTCAACAGAATGACTTCCAAAGGAAGCTAGAAGGATTTATGAAGCGAAGGCCACCTACCTATGATGGCACCGACCCTGACCTGCTTGTGGCCGATGACTAGCTCAAGGAGATGGAGAAGAAGCTTGACCTCACCACTTTCATCGACGATGAGTGTGTTGGAGCTACCACACACTAGCTCACAGGTGCAGCACGTGCCTGGTGGGATAGTTTCAGTGATTCCCATGAGGACCCTGCCAACATCACATGGGATGAGTTCGCCGAAGCATTCACTGAGTATCACATTCCCAAGGGTATCATGGAGGCCAAAGCTAAGGAGTTCCGCAACATCAAGATGGGAAAGGACAGGGTGACTGAGTACACTACTTGTTTCACCAATCTTCTATGCTATGCACCTCCCTATGTTGTGAACTCTGAGAAGGAAAAGCTATACTATTACCGCAAGGGACTTAACCCGCACATCAAGCTGAAGTTTGGCGGTATTGAGAGTAACACGTTGCGTGCCCTGGTGGATCGCTGCATTCAGATTGAGAAAGACCATGCCAAAGCTGGAGAGGAGTACAGGGAGAGGAAGCGTAAGCCTGAGGAGTCCTTCCATGGCCGTGATCGCAAGAGGTTCCACAGAGATGCACCATCTAGGGAACGCTCTCACCACAACAGGGATGACAACCCTGGATCAAGTAGGGGTAGTGGAGGCTACACCGCCAAATACTTCCGCCCTGCTCAGGATCATTACACCTGAGACCGTTATGCTCAGGACTACAACACTCAGGACCGTTTCAACCATTCCCGCTCTATGAATGAATGCCCAGCACAGAACCGCTCCGCACCAAGCAGTGGAAACTAGAAGGCACTCGCGCCAACCCCTACAGGCGGTACGCCTTTCACTTGTTTCACTTGTGGCCAACCGGGTCACAAAGCCACTGAGTGCCCTCAGAACTCAACTGCTCAGAAGTCTCAGTTCAAGGGATCTGCTACCCATGGACGTCTCAACCATCTGGTTGCCGAGGAAGCATAGGCTACCCCTGATGTTGTGTATGGTATGTTTTTAGTTAATGGCAATACTGCATCAGTTCTATTTGACTCTGGAGCAACTTGTTCTTACATATCATCTAAGTTTGCACGAGAGCATGACCTGCCTGTAACCCCACATGGAAAGCCTATCATCACTAGCTCACCTTTAGGAGACCTAAAATGTACCCACATCTGTAAGGGAGTGAGACTTACCATTGAGGGTCTTATCTTTAAAGCCGACCTAACCCTGTTACCTTCCACAAACCTAGATGTCATCTTAGGTATGGATTAGTTAACCATTCACCGAGGTATCATATCATGTTCACCTAGATATGTCCAAGTGACCCACCCATCAGGCCAAGTCATTAGATGTGAACCCCAGTCTGGAAAGTCCACCTCTATCCTGTGTGCCCTTAAAGCCAGTTCAGAATCCCAAAAAGAGGAGAAGACAGTTGTCGGGGACCTAATACCAGGGTACCCCAGAAGGTGGAACCGATAACCACCGAACATGAAAAACTTCTAGACGCATAAGGGCTTCATGTCATCCCATGTTTGAGTGACAGGAGTTCGGTTCCGCCTCGCCCGACACCTTTGGGACGGGCTCGGTCTCGCCCGAGGAACAAGGGATAAACTCCGTCTCGCCCGACGCCTTGAGGGCGGGCTCGGTCTCGCCCGAGGGCTGAGGGATGAATTCTGTCTCGCCCGATCCCGGAGGGGTGGGGTCAGCCTCACCCGATGCCTTTGTGGGATAACCCTGCCTCGCCCCAAAAGCTCAAGGCAAATCTCCGTCTCGCCCGACGCCTATAGGGCGGGCTCGGTCTCGCCCGAAGGCAAAGGGATGGATTCCGCCTCGCCCGATCCCGGAGGGATAGGGTTAGTCTTGCCCAAGAGATAGGGATTGGTCTCCGCCTCACCCGACGGCCCAGAACGAGCCTCGCCCTGATCGATATCTATCCCTCATAATGATGGGTACAGGACGAGACAAGACATTCGGGTCAACCATGGCTCCAACGACCATACCCTGCGCCCTGGCAGGAAAAGGACTGCCAGGGAACGACAGGACTGATGCTTTAGACCCTTCCGGGCGCCGCAGAGCCCAAAAGGTATTACAGGTGTGTATGCCTCACCCTGTAGAGTTGTAGGCGCCGCCTTCAGCTCTGGGACATGGAACCCAACGAAGATATACGACAACCGCTATGCTCCAAGAATGGATTTGCTATCTCCACGGACGACGGGTATTCTGTCACCACACTATGGACCCGAGGGAGCGGCGCCCGCTTCTCGACCCCTCAGGTCCTCCCAGTCAGAAGGCCTTGGCCACGGTGCCACACCGGACCCCGACCCCGAACTCTCCCAACAAGGAATCATGGGAACCAAAAGGCGCACGGAGCGAGGCTGGGAGAGGCTCATAAGTCAAAACCACCATACCACAGCCCATACCCTGCGCAGGGTAGCGTTCTATGACTAACCTGACATCCTACAGAGACATCGACAATATGGTAAGCACTTATCTTCCTTCGCACTCATCAGAATGGAGGACCTAATCGGATAGACGTAAGCCACAAGACTAAGTAGAATACGCATCCTGGAGTCCTCACCCTTGTAAAGCCAGCCCCTTCATCTATAAAAGGGGATGCGCATCCTCCATCAAAGGGATGGAAAAAATAGGACCGAACAATAGAATGCACTCATACACACGAGCAGCTACGAAGCTCTCGACCACCTTTCAATCCTTCGATCAGAGACTTGGGACCAGTCCCTCTCTCGGCAGTTTGTATCCCTTACTACAAACCGTTCACGGTGCTAATAACACAAGCAGCAACAAACTGGACGTAGGGACGTTCCGCCCGAACCAGTATAAATCCTGTGTCCTTTAGCGCACCATCCGAGCCTAACGCGCATTACTATAAATTTACTTGCCGGTGCTTGTACGAAACACCGACAGTTGGCGCGCCAGGTAGGGGCTTTGCGCGTTCCAAATCAGGTCTCGGATGGCCACCCACGCAATCACCTGGGCCCCGGGCACACGCGTGCGTTTCGGCAACCTAGATTTCATCATCACACTAGGAGGAGAACTAGCGCTGACTCACTCAGCCGCCCCATCTCCCCCTTCGATCAAACTCAGCCGTCTCAGGCTTGAGGGCCCACCGGGCAATTCCCGGGGAGACCCGTCACCCAAGGAGGCCTCTCACAATGCCACCATGTGTCCGGAAGGGTCCATATGGGGCGCCCCGACAGCGTTTCCGTTCGGTCTCCGCAACATTGCGGCAACCGCTGGCCGCCTTCTGGCGCTACGTGTGGTTCAACCACCCACGAACATCGAGTTCGTGGGGGCGATTGAGCAGGATACGGAGACCCTCTACGAGCTCCTCAACGAGGAGCCCGTATCGCTCTCCAGCTTGGATTCCAGTAGGGGGAGTCACCACCCTTCCCGGGAATGCTACATGACGTAGACCCCCGAGGGTCACGTCGAAAGCGCCTCCAAGGAAGAGGCCACCCCTACAAACAATCCTGACAGCAGATCCGGGGAGGAGGGGACAGCCCCATCTCACTTGAGGATGGAGCAGCTAAAGGCTCATCAACAGGAAATTAATGAGGCCGGGCAAGGGCTCGCACGGGAATACGCGGACATCAATCGCGAGATTGAACGCCGCAAAGACGGGGGGCGCGCGCGCGCCACAGCCCGCACCGTACATCAAAGAATCCTCACCGACGATGGGGCCTTTCCTCACTTTGCTTGAGCCAGCCAGAACATCGCCGCAGCAACCGCCTTGCTGCATGGCCTCCCGGAGGCTGCGACGTCCGAGGATCGACGCGCTTATCAGGAGATTCGCACGTTGCTCGAGCGTGCAGCAGCGCAGTAGGTGGAAAGTTCATTGTCTCGACGACACGAACCCGACACCAGCCAGCGCGCGCCCTTAGTGCGTCCCACCAAAGACGCATCCGTACACCAAACACCGCCAGCCAGTGGGCAGCCCTCCGTCGTCCCTGTACATCAACGCCTCGGCCGTGGCCGCGACGTACGTAGCATCATTGACGCCCGGAGACGTGCCCACGGCGACGATGGAGAAGCAGCGCGCCGCGGCTATCATCCTCGACGTGGCGGGCGCTACAACAGCAATGAGGACCGAAGCCCGAGCCCCGTTCTGCCAGGCCCTCTGGCCTTTGGCCGGCACATCCTCAACGCTGCGTTCCCCCTAAGGTATCGACCGCCTACGAACATTCTTAAATATTCTAGCGAAACAAATCCCGGGCTTTGGCTCGAAGACTATCGGCTTGCATGTCAGGCCGGTGGTGCGAGTGATGATAATTTTATTATTCGCAATCTCCCGCTGTTCTTGGCTAACTCGGCACGAGTATGGCTGGAGCACCTACCGTCCAATGCTATTCAGAGTTGGGCGGATCTGACTGAGATCTTCGTGGGTAATTTCCAGGGCACGTACAAACGCCTTGGAAACCCATGGGACCTCAAGAACTGTCGTCAGAAGGCTGATGAAACCCTCCGCGGGTACATCCGGCGCTTCTCCCGATAGTGCAATGAGCTCCCGAACATCGCCGACGCCGACGTGATAGGAGCCTTTCTATCTGGAACGACCTGCGAATCCCTGGTCCACAAGCTAGGACGCAGGGGCCCGCGAACTACCAAGGAACTTCTGGACATCGCCACCAGTCACGCCTCTGGAGAGGAGGCGGTCGGAGCCATCTTTGATCGCTCCAACGGAAAGACAAGGCGGGATGAGGACGCCAGCGAAGGCGCCTCCAACCGTCCTGCCAAAGGGAAAAATAAGAAGCAACGGCGCGACAACTCGCTCGCGGCCGCTGCCGACCGCAAAGGTGGCCAGAAGCCCATGGAGGGCACTCCGAACCACTTCGAAAAAATGCTCGAGGGGCCATGCCCAAACCACGCCTTTCCGGCCAAGCACCTATACAAGGAATGCGGCCTTATGCGCAAATACTTGGTCGGGGGTCTGAACAAGGAGGAGCAGGGGAAGGAGCCTGTTCCCACCACTAACGACACGGAGGAGAAGGACGACACCTTCCCAACTCCGACCAGTGCCCTCATGATCTTCAAAGGATCAACGGCCTACAACTCCAGGCGCCGCCAGAAGGTCGCACGTCGAGAGGTCTATACCGCTGGACCGGCTATACCAGCTTATCTCCGGTGGTCGGAATCCACCATAACCTTCGACCGGACCGACCATCCAGATACCATCCCACACCCGGGAAGGTATCCGCTTGTCGTCGACCCGATCGTCGGTCCGAAGCGGCTCACCAAGGTACTGATGGATGGGGGCAGCGGCCTCAACATCATGTACGCCAAGACGCTCGATGAGATGGGCGTCGACCGAACGCGCTTGCGCCTCATCCGAGCACCTTTCCATGGCGTCGTGCCAGGAAGGCAAGCCGTGCCGCTAGGGCAGATTGACCTGCCCATCACTTTTGGGGATCAATCCAATTACCGGACTGAGACCCTCACCTTCGATGTAGTGGGGTTCCCGGGGACTTTCCACGCCATATTGGGGCGACCATGTTACGCGAAGTTCATGGCCGTACCCAATTACACATACCTAAAGCTGAAGATGCCGGCCCCCCATGGGATCATCACCATCGGCGCCTCCTTCTAGCGCACTTACGAGTGCGAGGTCGAATGCTGCGGACACGCATCCACGGTCATCGCATCCGAAGAGCTCGCCACCCTCAGGGAGGAGGTCATTGAGGGGACACCCGATGCAAAAAAGTCGTCTAGATCGTTCGAATCGGCAGAGGGCTCCAGGGGCGTCCTTTTGGATCCCAGTAGCTCCGAGGGTAAAGAAGTTCGAATCGGGACCGCGCTCTCCTCCGCATAGGAAAGCACGCTCGTCGACTTCCTCCACGCCAACAAGGACATCTTTGCGTGGAAACCCTCGGATATGCCAGGCATCCCGAGGGAGGTCGCCGAGCATACTCTCCAGATCCTCCTGGGCTCCAAGCCAGTAAAACAACGCCTGCGTCGCTTCGACGAGGAGAAACGCAGGGCCATCGGCGAGGAGATAGCCAAACTACTAGCCACAGGATTCATTAAGGAAGTATACCACCCAGAGTGGTTAGCAAATCCTATTCTTGTCCGGAAAAAGAGCGGGAAATGGAGAATGTGTGTTGATTATACTGGCCTCAACAAAGCGTGTCCAAAGGATCCTTTTCCTTTGCCACGAATAGACCAAATAGTCGATTCCACCTCGGGGTGCAAAACCCTCTGTTTCCTTGACGCATACTCTGGCTACCATCAGATCGCGATGAAAGAGTCTGACCAGCTCGCGACGTCTTTTATCACGCCCTTCGGATCATTTTGCTACGTTTCAATGCCGTTTGGTTTGAAGAACGCTGGGGCAACATACCAGCACTATATGCTTAGTTGCTTCGGAGACCTCATCGGGCGAACCGTTGAGGCCTATGTCGACGACATTGTAGTCAAATCCAAGCGGGCTGACCACCTTGTCGCCGACCTTGAACGCACCTTTGCGAAACTCCAGGCGAACGGCATCAAGCTCAATCCCGAAAAATGTGTTTTTGGGGTCCCAAGGGGCATGCTGCTCGGCTTCATCGTCTCCGAGCGTGGCATCGAAGCCAACCCCAAGAAGATATCAGCCATCACAAGGATGGGCCCGATCCAAAACATAAAGGGGGTTCAGCGGATTACCGGGTGCCTTGCCGCCCTCAGCCGATTCATTTCACGCCTCGGCGAACGAGGACTCCCCCTTTATCGACTCCTAAAGAAAACTAACCGCTTCGAGTGGACAGCCGAGGCTCAGGAAGCACTTGACATGGTTAAACGATTTTTAACTAAGCCGCCGGTCCTAGTTCCTCCATGCGATGGAGAATCTCTCCTACTATATATATCGGCCACCACCCAAGTGGTTAGCTCCGCCTTAATAGTAGAGCAAGAGGAAGAGGGGCACGCCTTTAGGGTGCAGCGCCCTATATATTTCATCAGCGAGGTGTTATCTGACTCCAAAACCCACTACTCCCAGATCCAGAAACTCCACTACACCGTCCTCATCACCAAAAGGAAGCTACGCCACTACTTCGAGTCACACCCCGTGACAGTAGTGACATCGTTCCCCCTCGGTGAGGTCGTTCGTAGCCATGACGCTACGGGAAGAACCGCAAAGTGGGCACTCGAGCTGATGGATCAGGGCATTTCTTATGTCCCCTGAACGGCGATCAAATCTCAGGCACTGGCTGACTTCATCGTGGAGTGGACCGAGGTCCAGATGCCACCAACAGCCGTCGACCAAGAGTACTGGATAATGTACTTTGATGGATCGCTGATGAAGAAGGGTGCCGGAGCAGGACTAGTCTTTGTATCCCCCCTCGGGGTGCACATGAGGTATATGGTTCGGCTTCATTTTCCCTCATCAAACAATACTGCAGAATACGAAGCGCTCATCAACGGCCTACGAATCACCATCGAACTGGGCATCCGACGCCTCGACGTCAGGGGCGACTCTCAGCTGGTCGTCAACCAGGTCATGAAAGAATCAGGCTGCCACGATGTCAAGATGGAGGCATACTGTCGAGAGGTTCGACATCTGGAGGACAAATTCGACGGCCTCGAACTCAATCATATCCCCAGGCGCCTCAACGAAGCGGCCGACACACTCACAAAAGCAGCATCCAGCCGAGAGCCGGTTCCAATAGGCGTCTTTGCCAGTGATCAACACAAACCCTCAGTACGCTATGCGGGGTCGGAACAAGCCAACGATGGCCCTTCTAGTCTGACCCCCAAGGCCGATCCGCCAACTGTTCCTCCTGACCCCGAGGTCATGGAGCTTGAAGAAGACCCAGCAATGGAGTCTGATCCTCCCAATGACTGGAGAACGCTTTACATCGACTATCTCCTCCACGACGTACTACCGACCGACAAGACAGAAGCCCGACGGCTCGCGCGACATGCCAAATCCTTCGTTCTTGTAGAGGGCGAACTCTACAAGCGAAGTCACATCAGAATTCTTCAACTTTGCATCCCTGGCGAACAGGGAAAACTCCTACTGAGCGACATCCATGGTGGAGCATGCGGTCACCATGCCGCACCAAGAACCTTGGTTGGGAAGGCATTCCGACAGGGTTTCTATTGGCCCACCACAGTAGCCGATGTCGAGCAAATTGTACGCACCTGCGAAGGGTGCCAATACTACGCTCGACAAACACACCTCCCGGCCCAGGCTCTCCAGATGATCCCCATCACATGGCCTTTCGTGGTCTGGGGGCTTGACCTGGTTGGGCCACTTAAAAAAGCGCCCGGAGGCTTTACCCACCTGCTTGTCACCATAGACAAGTTCACAAAATGGATTGAAGCTCGGCCAATATCCACAATCAAATCCGAGCAAGCTGTGCTGTTCTTTCTCGACATCATCCATCGCTTTGGAGTACCAAACTCCATCATCACAGACAACGGCACGCAGTTCACCGGTAGGAAATTCATTCGTTTCTGTGATGAACAACACATCCGAATCGATTGGGCAGCCGTCGCACACCCCCGGACGAACGGAAAGGTCGAGCGCGCAAACGGCATGCTTCTTCAAGGCCTCAAACCCAGAATTTTCAACCGGTTGAACAAGTTCGGCACGCGTTGGCTCGCTGAGCTCCCGGCTGTGCTCTGGAGCCTAAGGACGACTCCTAGCCGGGCCACCGGCTACACACCCTTTTTCATGATCTACGGCTCCGAGGCCGTTCTCTCGACGGACCTCGACTATGGAGCACCAAGAATCAGAGCATATGATGAACAGGGAGCCAAGGCATCTCACCAAGACGCCATGGACCAGCTGGATGAGGCCCGCGACATTGCCCTCCTCCGTTCAGCCAAGTACCAGCAAGCGTTACGGCGATACCACAACCAACGGGTGCAGGGTCGAGCCTTCAACGTCGGAGACCTCGTCCTCTGCCTTGTGCAGAGCAACAAGGATCGCCACAAACTCTCCCCACCCTGGGAAGGACCCTACATCATCACGGAAATACTTTGCCCAGGCACCTACCAGTTGAAAACCATCAAAGGCGAGGTCTTCACCAACGCCTGGAACATTGAGCAGCTACGTCATTTCTATCCTTAAAATAAGCTTACACTTTTCTTTGTCAGTTTTTGTCTTAACAGAACCCCGATCCTTAGTGACTTCTGACCCCTGCAAATCGCGAAGGGTCAGACCTCACTCGGGGGCTGACATGTGATCATAACATATGTCATGTGTAATACAAGTATTACGCTTGTAAAAAATCCCTGTGTTATACTTAAGTCTTCCATTCGCCTCGTAAACGAGTCTCGAGGGCTAAGATCGTGGGAACCAATTCTGAATACAACTAGTAGGACTGCGAGACACCCACGCCCTAGCGGCTGCAACCTCTTTGCTCACCAGTTCAATCAGAATTAGTTCGCCCACATTCCTAGCTCCCTATGACTTAGACCATGAGAAGAGTTGGAAAGCATTAAAATGACTTGCCATAAGCAAAGGATGTAATTTTGCTCCTTTTTTGCACAAATTCACCACTTACAAAGTGATGACATTACAAAAAAGGAACAATATACTCTAAAGACTGTTTACTCGGGGGCTTCCCCACAACGTTATTTCATTATAGTCTCGGCTCAGCTCTACCACAAGTGCTACTACGGTCGCCGCGCCACGCTCTCCATCGGCGACGTCGGGGGCATGTACACGGGCCAGTTCGTTTACTACGGTCGCCGTGCCACGCTCTCCATCGGTGACGTCCGGGGCGTGTACACAGGCCAGCTCATCTACTGTGGACGCCGTGCCACGCTCTCCATCGGCGACATCTTCGCTGGATCCTCGAAGGCACCACCATCTACGATGCCTCCGCCGAAGCGTCCGGGGACTACGCCATCGTCGTCAGCCGCAACCCCGGCAGCAACGCCACTGTCATGGTGTCTGGGGACTACGCCATCATCCCCCAGCCATAACCCTGACAACGGCGTATGGGCAGGAAACGCCTCCCGCCAAGGGAGGAGCGCAGCGAACGACGGCGCAGTCAACGACGTACGACGCCCACCGACACCTTTTTTCCTTCAGCAGCAGCGACTCCTCACCAAGGGCCGCGCACACCATCTCATCCACGTTGGATAACCTCCAGCTCGACATCACGCACCAGACTCACGAGCAAGGTTGTAAGTTCTCTATCTCCCTCTAGCATTACTCTTCCTCACTCAGGAACCACCACGACGCACGGATGCGTTTGGCGGAAAGGAAGAAGAAGGAGAGATAGCGGCTCGGAAGCAGAAGGGGAGGTGGGATGAGAGCTCCTCTCCCCCTCCCTATTTAAAGAGGAAGCGCTATAACTAAGGAAAGGCGAAAGGTCGGACGAAAAACCCTCTCCCTTCCCTCTTTTTTAATATGCAATCAATGCTGATTGATATCTGAGGGGACGCGCCAGAAGTGACGGGACGAACCCCGGTCTGCGAGGCGTCCCTCTTTGGTCAAACTAAACACTGCCTGGGTATGGCCCACCACTGACCCGCTCCGGACGCGGCGATTAAGGCACCCACATAGGCAGACAACTTTTCGCCTCCCCATGCAGGACCACGGACGACCCAACGACGGGACCTTTCAGATCTCCTAGGTCGACCGTTCGGCCCAGAAGACACGACGAACGAACGACCAAAGAAAGATAAGCCTCTCAGCTTTCTCACTTTATGCGTTAAAATTCATTCGCAAGATTCCGACCCCGTCAAATAGCAGGGACGCGAGCAACACTTGGGGGCTGCCGAGGATGACTACCAGTCTAGACATCCTCTTCACCCGACCCCTCCGTATGCCTGAAACTAAGGGCGTGACATACAGGCATAAAGCTTTGAGTAAAACTGGACGAACTAGCAAACCCTACGCCCCGATAGCTACGGTGTTTCTGTTTACCAAAAAAATCCTACTCAACGCCCCTCGCGTCTCTAGTTTCGACGTCTGCCTTCTCAAAGAAGGGATCGGAGGGGTCCGCCTACAGAGTCTCCCCCAAAGGAGAAGCTGTCAGGCTGCCCAAGTTAATCGAACGGCTCGGATCGTCACCGAGACACGAAAACAAAGAATAGCAATTCTTACGTAGGTTTTTTCAACCTTGTCACAAACGTCAGGGCCCGAACCCATCTAGTAGGAGCTTTTCCGCCACTCATATCACCAAGGTAACGTTACCAACCCCGCCTTTATTTTCAATTAAATGTTGCATTCAAAACATTTCATATGCAAAAAATTGCATCCCAACGATTTGTGTCGCACCACGAAACGGCTGTCGCCTCATTCGATATAGGCAACCATAGGCTGAGGTTCAAAGGTCGGCCCGCGAAGGGCTCGAGGCCGCCTCACGCCGAACAGGGCCAGGGAGAGATAACCAAGACGAGCCCCAGCGGCCCTGCTCGATCCCGCTCAGAAGCGAACCAGGACGTCTCGACCTTCTCTCGTTCGATTCTAACCTCGAGCCAAACCCACAGAATCTCCATCGAGGAGAGGCCATCGGGCCCCCTGAGCTTATCGAACGACTCAGGCATCTGCCGGGAGGCGGGTTAAGAAGTTGTGGAGTGCCACCAGAGGGCTCTGCCGACCCCATCAGCAAATGATGGACCCGGATTCTGCACGAACGTACCTGTTAGCGAGCTCGTTGAGCGCGGTACTCAAGCCGTCGAGGCAAGTGTCGTTCACTCAGCCCCTCCGATTGCGAAAACCGAGGACGGGGTAACACGCAAATAACGGCCGACCCCTATCAGACCCTAACAAGGCTCGGGGGCTCGGGCCAAACAATGCAGGGACACAGGTTCAAAGGCCCCACCTTGCCGAGCCCATAGAGTCCCCAGTTGGGATTTCTGTTGGAAGACAGGGTGGGGATTATTGCGATGACATCCATTGTCACCAAAACCACGATTCCGGTCTCCAGTAACACCCAACCCCAGCAGGTGCGGGGGTCGGACCTTACTCGGGGGCTGTTAAGGTACGGCTACCTCCTCAATCTCCTCACATTATAATCAGCGGCATAATTCAGGGGAACATATTGGTAAGACCATAAAAAATCAAATCACAAAAATCAAACAAAACGAAATTAAGACGCAAAAGCATGAAAGGCGTCCAGACTCGAAAAATACCGACACTTGTCCACATATTACATATAAGCTGTTCTCAAAATTTTTCGATTAATTACTCCCACGAAGGGAGAACCATTTCTTTCAGACTGTCTGCCAGGTTCTTCGCAAGAGGAGCGACCATCTGCTCCATTTCCTCCAGCTCTTCATCCTCATGGGTGGACGGAAAGCCTTCGCTCATCACCTTCAGGTTTATTTCCTTCTCATAGTGGGCGTGGGCGACGGTGAAGGCCTGGGTAATCCCGGCGTGAAAGGCACTCTCCTCAAGCTGGCCCACCCGAGCCGTGATACCTCCGACACGAGCCGCGAGCAGGCTGGTCTCCACCGGCTCCGTCACATTCAGGGCGTTAAGGACCACCCCGACCATAGCTTGTAGAAGATCGTGCTCATCGCTCTCAGCCTGAAGGGCCCTTCGCGTATAGGCAGCTTCTTTCTCCAGCTTGGTGGCAATGTTCTCAGCACTCAACTTTCCTTTCACCGCGTCATCAAGCTCCGCCCGGAGAGAGCGGACCACCTCGACGTCCTCGTCCACCTTCTGCTGGAGGGCTGTGACCCTACTCTCGGCCTTCTGCCGAAGGTCCCGCTCCATCTCCAGCTCCTTCAGGACTTCGCCGGCCTTCTCATTGGCCGTGGCATTCCTCTGCAGTAGCTCGTCTCGCTCTTTTTGGAGCCTGGCAATCTCCTCTCCATCCAGCTTGGACCTCGCCGATAGGTCCTCGAACATCCTATGCGCCTCCTCCGCATCCTGACGCGCCTGGGCCTCCCGCTCCTGGACGATAGCAAGCTGGGCGGCCATGTTTGCTCGTAGCTGGGCCTCCTCGGAGAGGCGATCCCGCTCCGCCTTCTGCTCACGGAGGAATTGGGATTTTTTTCCAGCTACGAGCAACAAGAATCTGAAGAAGAAGAAGACTGATATCAGAAATGCGAGAACACACAAACACACGAAGAAAGAAGAAAGAAAGTCCAGAAAATACCTGAGAGGTAGGGATAACGATCTCACGGAGGGCTCCTCTGGCCTGGTCCAGAGCGTTCAGCATGGTCGAGATCCCGATGTCAAGACCTTCTCGCTCCATACTCTCGGAATGATCATCGAGCGAGAAAAGAGCCGACGTCGGGTCCTGAGCAGCCATCCACTGGAGCGGCGACTCCCCCCGCGCAGGGGAGCGGCTTCCTCCTGACAAAGGGGCCAGTGGCGGCTCCCTCCTGACCCTGTGCGGCACCACCGCCGCACTCAAGGACCCTCCGGCTGGACCCTCCTCCGTCTGGACCGCTTCGGGCACCACGGGCGGATCCACATGGGCACCTGGCGACGCGGATTGCACCACGCCCTCGGGTGCCACCACGACCACGCCCGGCTGATCTTGGCTCGGCGCAGTCACGATCACCTTCACCGGCGGTATGCGGTCCTCGGCCGACTCTTCCACGCCCACCACGGAAGAAGCCGCTCACTCAGTAGCCTCCACGGGCGTGGGAGCCACCATGGACGCCGTCGGTTCGGCCAACGCGGCCCCAACGTCGGCACCACCCCTGCCCAAAACAGGGGTGACTCCAGGCGACGCCGTCTGTCCCGCTTGAAGGGCGAGACTCTTCTTGGGCGCCAGCCCCAGGGGGTGACCCGTCCGCAAGAACCTACACAAAAGTAATAACCGTTAAGTCAAAATAAAAATGGAAAAAAGATGAAAACAGAGGAGCCAAGAGCTTACGTTGATGTCCTCGGCCGGCGGAAGCGTTTTGGGGATGGATCCCTAGATCCCTGCCCTGACTCGTTCGGACGGGACCGTTTCATGCCTGCCCCCTACTCCGGGGCAGGGGGGTTCATCTCATCGGGCGCAGCGCCGGAGTCGCTCCCCTCCATCGTCTCGTCGGGCGCGGCACCAGAGCTGTCCCCCTCCCTGGTCTCACGGGGCACAGCACCGGAGCTGCTCCCCTCCGTCACCTCACAAGGCGCGGCACCAAAGCCGGGCGCGGCTCCAGTGCCACCCCCCCTCCACGATCGCCTCAGGGTCGGCGGCAGCAAGCCCGGCATCCCCCATCCACCGATCCACGGCCGGCACGCCGTGCGAAACGGCGGACTCACCGGCCTCCATTGACCTCATCGATTCACTTCCCTCTGTGTGAAAAGCGAAGGGCCCCTGCACGGGTGGGTGGCCACTTGTTAGCGTCTCCTCATCCTCCAGGACACCCCAATCCACGTCGATGGCTACCTCGTCGTCGTCGTCATCTTCATCATCGTCGTCATCCTCACTACTCACGTCCTCTCCCCGATCCCATGCCTCCTGCTTCAGTTGTTTCGCCTTCTTCATCTCCTCCTTTGCTTTCTTGTCCCGCTCGGCCGCGAGTCGATTCGCCGCTGCCACAGCCCTGTCCTTCGGCATTGGAGCTGGACTATCCTTGAAGACTAGCCCCCCTCGGCTAGCCCCAACATCACAAAGGCAAGTATTAAAAAAGGGAGATTCAGGAGAAAGAAAGGAGTGCGGGAGAAGAGGGCTTACGAATTCGAAGAACCCAGGCTCTGGTCGCATTGGAGGATGCCCGGGCACCAGATACACGATGTCAAGGACCATGCCGGTGGAGTCCTTCGTTGGCTCCGTCGCCTCCTTGACACGCTGTGCTACTTCCGAATAAGGGAGCGCCTCGTCAACGAGCACCGTCCCCTCGAACGATATCCCGAGCATCATTCGATGCAGGGGAAGCACACGCGCCATCAGTGGCGCCACCCTCCTCGCGTGGTAGGCGCCGATAATCCCCGTCCCCTTTACACCCCGACCCTTCAGGGCATGGAGGGCGGAGAGAAGGTCGGAGATGTGTTTCTTGTCTTTAGCCTGGACGCCCCAGCCCCACGACCCCGGGGCATCCACAATAAGACGTCCGGTGTACTTTGGGAGGGCTGGCACTCTCATCATCCCTAACATAAAACCACTGCGAATGCCATCCCTTGTTGGATGTCGCCAGACGCATGTACGGGTAACCCTTCGACCGGGTATGGCGCAGATGAATGCTAGCACACCCCATCAGCGCGTTCACTTCTTGCCCCCCAATCTTCCTCTTCGACAGACTAACGCTAAAGAAATACCGCCATAGATCAAAATGGGGATCGATCCCCAGGAAACCCTCGCACAGGGCAACAAACGCTGCCATATGCTGTATCCCATTGGGAGTTAGATGCTGCAGCTCTACCTCATAGTAATCTAATAGCCCCCGAAGGAATCTGTGCGCGGGTATCCTGAATCCCCGCTCATGGAAGAGGGCAAAAGAGACGACATACCCTTTAGGCGGCACCGGCTCACCCTCGTCGCCAGGAAGCAACCACTCCTGGACGGCGGATCGTGGGCGGAGAAGGCCACGGCAGACGAGGCCCTCCAGACACCGGGAAGTGATGCTTGATCTGCCCCACAACTCCATTGAAGCAGTAGGGGGAAGGGCAGGCGCGAGCTTAACGGCAGCTGGAACACGAACGCAGGCTGGTCGACGGTGGCGATGCAGGCGTGAGAGGCTGGGAAGATTGGCGGTGGATGTTTCAGAACGCAAAGGAAGGGGAGCGAAATACGGGACCCTGGGGGCGAACCCTGCGGTTTTATAGGGGGCGACGGACACGAGAAGGGCAACCGTCCGCCTCGATCTCTGGGCCTGCCACGCGCGCCACCGCGTCACGTCGCGGGACACGCGCCCGCAGTCCCTATCTTTTCATCCCAAAAAACTCGGCGGATGGTTCGCCTTCCCCATGCGAATCCGGACTCTCTACCCACCGGGGAAGCGCAAGCCACAAAAGCCTGTTCTTTTCTCTTTGGCCCACCTAGGGCCCAGCAACTCGCCGGCTGGCCCAACTAAGAAGGAATCCATGAACGATCCGCCACCAGGGGCAGAAGCACCAGTTAGGACAGCCCCGAATCAGTCCCCAGCAAACGGGACGCCACGACCCACTCGAAAAAACACCCAGTTGATAAAAAACTAAGTCCTTCAGCCTTACCCGCGAAGGGGCCGATACAACCCCCCGGGCGACTCTACTCGAGTCACCTGGGGGCTCGGGGACTACACCCATCGGGTGCGCTCGCGCGCACCCTCCGGCAAATTAGCTTCGGCAAAATCAAAAACACCCTCTAGGCGGTTCTACCCGAATCACCTAGAGTCTCAGGGGCTACTGTCGGGGACCTAATACCAGGGTACCCCAGAAGGTGGAACCGATAACCACCGAACGTGAAAAACTTCTAGACGCATAAGGGCTCCATGTCATCCCATGTTCGAGTGACAGGAGTTTGGTTCCGCCTCGCCCGACACCTTTGGGACGGGCTCGGTCTCGCCTGAGGGCCGAGGGATAAACTCTGTCTCGCCCGACGCCTTGAGGGCAGGCTCGGTCTCGCCCAAGGGCTGAGGGATGAATTCTGTCTCGCCCGATCCCGAAGGGGCGGGGTCAGCCTCACCCGATGCCTTTGTGGGATAACCCTGCCTCGCCCCAAAAGCTCAAGGCAAATCTCCATCTCGCCCGACGCCTATAGGGCGGGCTCGGTCTCGCCCGAAGGCAAAGGGATGGATTCCGCCTCGCCCGATCCCAGAGGGATAGGGTTAGTCTCACCCAAGAGATAGGGATTGGTCTCCACCTCACCCGATGGCCCAGAACAAGCCTCGCCCTGATCGATATCTATCCCTCATAATGATGGGTACAGGACGAGACAAGACATTCGGGTCAACCATGGCTCCAACGACCATACCCTGCGCCCTGGCAGGAAAAGGACTGCCAGGGAACGACAGGACTGATGCTTTAGACCCTTTCGGGCGCCGTAGAGCCCAAAAGGTATTATAGGTGTGTACGCCTCACCCTGTAGAGTTGTAGGCGCCGCCTTCAGCTTTGGGACACGGAACCCAACGAAGATATACGACAACCGCTATGCTCCAAGAATGGATTTGCTATCTCCACGGACGATGGGTATTCTGTCACCACGCTGTGGACCCGAGGGAGCGGCGCCCGCTTCCCGACCCCTCAGGTCCTCCCAGTCGGAAGGCCTTGGCCACGGTGCCACACCGGACCCCGACCCCGAACTCTCCCAACAAGGAATCATGGGAACCAGAAGGCGCACGGAGCAAGGCTGGGAGAGGCTCATAAGTCAAAACCACCGTACTACAGCCCATACCATGCGCAGGGCAGCGTTCTGTGACTAACCTGACATCCTACAGAGACATCGATAATATGGTAAGCACTTATCTTCCTTCGCACTCATCAGAATGGAGGACCTGATCGGATAGACGTAAGCCACAAGACTAAGTAGAATACGCATCCTAGAGTCCTCACCCTTGTAAAGCCAGCCCCTTCATCTATAAAAGGGGATGCGCATCCTCCATCAAAGGGATGGAAAAAATAGGACCGAACAATAGAACGCACTCATACACACGAGCAGCTACGAAGCTCTCGACCACCTTTCAATCCTTCGATAAGAGACTTGGGACCAGTCCCTCTCTTGGTAGTTTGTATCCCTTACTACAGACCGTTCACGGTGACCAGTCCCTCTCTTGGTAGTTTGTATCCCTTACTACAGACCGTTCACGGTGCTAATAACACAAGCAGCAACAAACTGGACGTAGGGATGTTCTGCCCGAACCAGTATAAATCCTGTGTCCTTTAGCGCACCATCCGAGCCTAACACGCATTACTATAAATTTACTTACCGGTGCTTGTATGAAACACCGACAACAGTTCATGATGTGCCTATGGTCAGAGACTACCCCGATGTATTCCCTAAAGAATTACCGGGCATGCCACTAGACCGTGATGTAGAGTTCATTATTGATCTTTTGCCAGGAACAGGACCCATTGCCAAGAGACCCTATCACATGTCAGTTGATGAACTAGCCGAGCTCAAGAAACAGCTTGATGAGCTCATCTCGAAGGGATATATTAGACCCAGTGCTTCACCCTGGGGATCCCCTATTCTGTTTGTTAAGAAGAAGGATGGCTCAATGAGAATGTGCATTGACTATAGGAACTTGAACGCAGTCACCATCAAGAACAAGTACCCTCTACCAAGAATCGATGATCTGCTTGATCAGCTTCGAGGTGCCAAGTATTTCTCCAAGATTGATCTCAGATCTGGCTATCATCAGATGAAGATTCAAGAGAGTGACATCCCGAAGATAGCTTTTGTGACTAGGTATGGGCAGTTTGAGTTCACCGTGGTGTCCTTTGGACTCACGAATGCTCCCGCATACTTCATGAATATGATAAATAAGGTTTTCATGGATGAACTAGATAAGTTCGTGGTAGTATTCATTGATGACATCCTTGTCTATTCATCCACCGCTGAAGAACACGAACATCATCTGAGAACGGTGCTTGAGAAACTAGCCCAACATCAGCTCTACGCAAAGTTTAGCAAATGCAAGTTTTGGCTATAGAAAGTTGCCTTCCTAGGCCATGTACTATTAGCTGAAGGTGTCGTAGTTGACCTAGCCAAGATTGAAGCTGTGAAAGAGTGGGATCAACCCCATAATGTGACAGAAGTCAGAAGCTTCTTGGGATTGGCTGGATATTATCGCCGATTCATCGAAAACTTCTCCAAGATAGCCCGTCCAATGACCAACCTTCTGAATAAGACTAAGAAGTTTGAATGGACGCCCGAGTGTGAACAAAGATTCTGGGAATTGAAACAGAAGCTTACCACAACTCCTGTGCTAGCATTGCCTGATATCAGCAAAGATTTCGTAGTCTATTGTGATGCATCCTATCAAGGACTTGGATGTGTACTGATGCAAGATGGAAGCGTGATAGCATATGTGTCTCAACAGTTGAAAGAACACGAGAACCATTACCCTACCCATGATCTTGAGTTAGCAGCAGTTGTGCATGCCTTAAAGATCTAGAGACACTACTTGATAGGCACCAAGTGTGATATCTACACCGATCACAAGAGCTTGAAGTACTTTTTCACTCAAGAAGATTTAAATATGAGGCAACACTGATGGCTAGAGTTGATCAAGGACTATGACCTAGAAATTCACTATCATCCAGGAAAAGCTAATGCAGTCGCAGATGCTCTCAGTCGCAAGAGTTACTGTCACACCTTGATCACTGAATACGTACCACCGGAGCTCAAGGAAGAGATCGAAGACTTCCAACTTGAGATACTATCACATGGCTTGTTAAATGAGCTCCGCATATAGTATGATCTCACAGATCGTATCCGTCAAGCTCAAAAAAGTTATGAGGAGATCAAATATCTCCGTGGTCTGATGAAACTAGGCCATAAGACCAACCACCAGGAAGATGAACAAGGAACCATCTGGTTCAAGAACAGAATTTGTGTTCCATCTGACCCAGTGCTATGAGAGGAAATTCTGTTAGAAGCTCATGATTCCAAGTACTGTATTCACCCTAGAGGTTCAAAGATGTATCAAGACTTGAAGAAACACTTTTGGTGGAAAGGCATGAAGACATACATTGCAAGACATGTGGCACGATGTGACACCTATAATAGAGTCAAGGCTAAACATCAAAGGCCTGCAGGTTTGCTAAAGCCTCTTGATGTTCCCAAGTGGAAATGGGAGAGCATATCCATGGATTTCATAGTTGGATTGCCCCGTTCATAGAAAGGCAATGACTCCATCTGGGTGATCGTTGATCGCTTGACCAAGATTGCTCACTTTGTACCAGTTAAGACCAAGACCAATGCTGAAAAATTAGCAGATCTATATGTTGAGCATATTCTCAGACTACATGGAGCTCCCTCTAGTATTGTATCTGATCGTGGCCCTCCGTTTGTGTCCTGATTCTGGGAAGCTCTGCACAAGTCCATTGGAACCAAACTTGATTTCAGTACCGCTTATCACCCATAGACAGATGGACAGACAGAATGAGTAAATCAGATCTTAGAAGATATGCTTCACGCTAGTGTACTAAATTATGGCTCTGATTGGGAGAAATGTCTACCCTATGCAGAGTTCTCATACAACAACAGCTACCAAGCCAGTATCAAGATGTCGCCATTTGAAGCTCTGTATGGCAGACCTTGTAAGACACATTTGATGTGGTCCCAACCGAGAGAAAGATCGTTCTTTGACTCCGCTAAGATTCAAGATGCAGAAGAAGGAGTTGCGCAAGTAAAGGATAATTTGAGAATTGCTCAAAGTCGATACAAGAGCTATGCTGACAAAAGGAGAAGGGAACTTGAGTTCAATGTGGGAGATTTCGTCTATCTCAAGGTATCCCCGCTATGTGGAACCATCAGATTCCATGTGAAAGGAAAGCTTGCCCCTAGATTTGTTGGCCCATACAAGATTTGCAAGAGGATTGGAAAGCTCGCCTACAAACTTGAGCTACCCGAGGAATTGATGGGTGTACATCCCGTATTCCATGTCTCACAGCTACGCAAGTATTTGAGAGTGCCCGATGAAGTAGTTCCAACTGATACACTTGACATTCAAGATACACTTGAGTATAAAGAACATCCTATCAGAATTCTGGGCAGAGATACCAAAGAGACCCGAAGCAAGACTATTCCTATGTGCAATATCCAATGGAGCAATCACTCAGAGAGAGAAGCAACATGGGAGAAAGAGTCTAACCTCTGGCTACACTATCCTTATCTCTTCGAAGAGTACGTTACGCTTTAATCTTGGGGATGAGATTCTGTTAAGGGGGTAGGACTGTAACAACCCAAAAAATCCATACACTAAAAATACCAACTACAAATTTTTTCTTAAAACTCCCATGTGTTGATGAGTGTCATGTATAGAAACTCAACCTAAGAGATGCATTAGGTCTAACCCCGACCTAAGTCAACACATAAGCATGGCATAACTCTTGGCATAAACATGAGATTTAAGTTCCCTAGCTAAATGAACCTTGCATGCACATTAATACCACTGGTAATCTGGATTTTCATTTGCTTTATGTAATGCTTAACAACTCCTTTGAAGACATAAACCATAAAGTAATTATTACTCAAACCAAAGAATAAATGCTTAAAGAGAAAACTATTTCCATTTTTGTATAACAAAAACTCCACCAGATTTGAATTTGAATTCTAAAACAAATTTGAATTCAAATCAAAGAAGAAGAAAAACAAAATAGAAAAAGAAAAAGAAGAAGGAGGCCTCACAAGCTGCCTCGGCCTGCTCGGCTTCGTAGCCCAGCCAGCCCAACCGCGCTCGCCTTCCACCCAACGCGCACGCACGCGGCCCATGAGCTGACCTAGCACGCCGCTCATGCCCACGCACTCGTTCGCTTCGCCTGATGTCGCTGCCGCACGGGCCCCACACGTCAGCTGCCCCCCTAGCCATAGTGTCGTCTTCCTCCCCACGCTGAACACTCCTCCGACCAAGCCTCGACCGGCGTGGCAGGTGCGGGCCAGGGGTCACACTGGGAGCATGACCCTGTCCCCTTGCACCGCGACTACGCAACCACGCACGGGCCGTTGGATGCAATGCATGCGCCTCCACCGCTCGATCGCCGTCCACCATGGGTGCCATGGAGCTCGGCTATAAAAGCCCTGGCCCCGGGAGCCCCTGAGCTCTCTCATCACCTCGCCGCCACTTTGTGGCCATCCACTACGCACCCGAGCTAAGAGAGAAGAGGGAGAAGAGGAAGAAGAAGGGGGAGCGCCGAAGCCGCGTGACGTCGTCGGTGTCGCCAGAGCGAAGGACGTCGCCCCGATCAAGCATGTCGACGCTGCTGCTCGGCACTACACGGCTTCGTCTCTACACGGCCTTGACCCGTCACTGCACCGCCATCCTATCTCCCACGACACCAATGGTGAGCCTCGGCCTTTCCCCTACTCGCCGTCGGACTTCGCTGTTTCGGCCATGGCGCTCCACACTGGGAGTGCATAGGCCAAGGTCGTCTCCGGCCTTTGGGTACACATGCACTCACGCGCACATCCGTGACCACACCGTTACCGCCCCACCGGAGCCCGTAGTGCTCCTACGTGCCTCGCCATCGCCACCATGCCGCCATGGATGCCATGGAGCCCCTACTGGCCACATGAGGACCCGAAGCCCCACCTTGAGCCCTGGACGCCCTCGCTGTGCTCCCATGGACCCACAGAAGCCCTTATCCGCCCAGCGGAACCACCAGGGAGCCTACACGCGCGACCTCACCACCGGCGAGCACCGCTGAGCTGCCGACCGCCGTGACCAATGCCCTAGAAAGCCCCGGCCGCCACCTAGACCCCACCATCGTGTTCGCCATGGCCTGGTGAAGCTTTTCCCCACCTTAATTGGATGCCAGCGCCACCGCAAGAGCTCACCGGAGAGCACATCACCGGTAGGAGCACACTGGGGAAGGAGGCAGGGGAATCCCTCGCCGGCCGCACGTGCCTGCACCTGGTGTACATGGACCAGGCCAGAGGGAAGAAGCATAGACTCAGTCCACCGAAGACCTAGCCTAGGGTCCATGGACCGTGAACGCCAGTCCATCGTGAACCACGCAGTGTGGGCCGAGCTGTGGATGAAACCTAGTGGAGGCCCATGGCAACGACGTGTTAGCACCACAGCATGCCACGTGTCCGGCCTAGACCGGCCCAACCCGAGCCCGCCAGAGCCCGTTTGAGACCTAGTTCGAGTTGACCATTGACCGGTCAACGTTGACTATTGACATGGGCCCACATGTCAGCGACACAGAGCCGCTAGACCCACTTGTCACTGGGTGATGTCATGCTGACATCATGGCGACGTCATGCGGGTCCCACCTGTCAGTAATAACTCAGTCAAGCTGACGTCACGATGACGTCAGCTGCTGACGTAAGCAGCCCTGGCCCCACACGTCAGTGACCCTGACCCATTGACTATTGACTCGCCGTTGACTTTGGTCGAACCCACATGTCAGTGACCCAAGAGCCTCTGGTCCCACCTGTCGGAAACATTGACGTTGATGACGTCATGTTGACGTCAAGATGACGTCAGTAGGACCCCCACTTTTCAGCTCGGTGCTGAAATGATGACATCATGCTGATGTCATGCTGATGTCAGCACACCACGTGGACCAGTCATAGCGTGACACGTGTCAGTCCAGGATTAATTCAGCCTTTTTCCATTTTCAAAGAGGAATTAAACTTTGGAAATTCATAACTAATTCATACGACCTTAGAAAAATACGAAACCAGGACCAAAATTCATCTAAAATCAAGCTCTACGCAATGAACCCATGTTTGAGTGCATTTGGCTCTTTTGAATTTCCATTGCTTCTTTGTGCTATTCTATAGACGTCGCTAACGCGACTATAATGCGATCGTTGTAGACTCGGAGGAGAACCTGACAGACGAGGATCGTGAGTACTATGAGGAGAACGGAGACAACTTCACTAAAGGTGCCACATCCCACCCAATCTCGTAGCACCTATTACACATGGCTAATATAGGACTGCTATTGCTTTACTTTACTGATATAATCATACTATGATAGGACTTGCATGGTAGTATGCTTACTTGATGGCCTTTACCTTGACACCACCTTACCCCTGCATACCCTGCTATTAGGCTAGACACATGCTTACTGCTATATTTCATTACTTATACTTATACTACGCTTTTACTATATTAATGCATGGTGGAAACTGGTGTTATCTGAACTATGGGGAGAGTGCTACATGTGTGACTTGGGTGTGCGGAGGGTGAGGATTGTGTCAACCAAGTTGGAGTATACGATGAGCCTGGGGCAAGTCTTGCCATGGGGTGCTACCTGGGCACCCTTAGGAATGGATACGTGTGGTGGGTAAATGGTATATGAGGTGGTCCTGGGTGTGAACCTGTGATGGGAGGAGCCCAGGATGGAGGTGCTATGGTGGCACGATAAACAGAAACCCTGATGGAGACATTCTGGCTTAGTCATCCCTAAGGACTTACTAGTACTCAGACTCACCGGGAAGCCTTATATACCACTCACCCTATATGGTGCGGGACGGCCAGACTACTTAGTAGGATATTGCCACTACTGCTAGGTTGATAGCGGACAGTGTAAGGAGGTATGGAGCGCGGAGGATTTCCCCCACACCCTTCTGAGACTTCATGGAGACCTTGTGGACCCGGCTCATGACTCACAGTTTTAGCCACCCTAGACTAGACTTGGGGTGTACCAGGGCTGAATGGTAGAGTGACATTATCCTAGGCTAGCAAGCGGCCAGAATCAGCCCAGTTGACGATGGTCAGCGAGGAAGGCGGATCTTATGGTTATGTAAAACCTCTGCAGAGTGTATGGTTGATCGATCGATACATGTGCTGACTTGTCGGCTATGGACCTTTCCTAGGTTTCGCTTAAACTAGATAGTGAGATGAGTCCTTCTCTTCTTCCCCCGTGAGAGAGTGCCGATCGTAGCCAGGGGCTACGAGCCTTGAGATAGTGCTGAGAGGGAGTTGGCCTATCGACTGAGTGATGGTATGGTGATGGTGTGGAGATGGTGGTTTATCGATCCCAGGATCGAAACCTGGCTCTGGATGGAAATGGGGTGGAATGGGTGTGGGAATGGTGTTAAAACTTGGCTATACTATTATATACCTTGATATGCTAATATATACATAGGAAACCCAGTCTTATAGGTTCCTTTTGATTATATCAAACTTGCATCCAATTTCCACAAAGCAATGCTCATAGGGTGGGAGTGGCCAGTACAAATCGTACTGATAAATTTTGGCACACAGGTTCTGCTGAGGAGTATAGCTCTGAGGAGTTTGATGATTGAGGGGTTCATTCCTACACTCAAGTTTGGTGATCTTATCTTCAAGTTGTTCTGAATGAATGCTACTTTTGATTCCGCCAATGCGGCGATGTAATAATTTATGTACTTCTGCACTATTTGTACTCTGATATTATCGTTGTATGGATGTGATATTCGACTAGAAATTGGGTAATAGGATCTATAACGGTCTTATTACACATTGACTCTGTGGATTTCCCTTTGCGAAAACCAGGGGCGCTTCAATCACTGTCGGCTCGTGCCACAAGCTGGCAGTGTTGGCTCACCTGCACATCTGTTTACACCAAAATTGGGAGAAGAATGCAGAAATTTGAAGGCTTCAAAAGATTATGCCAATCACGAAATCGATTGTGTAAGGATCGATATTAGCTGATTCAGATACGATTCTAGAATCAGATCTCTTTGGATGACGTCAGCAGATAACGATGATGAGCTACGGTTGGCACCAGGAAACTACATATCGGACTCTACAAAAAGGGAAAGATTAGGGTCCAAGTTATCTTAAATTTGGAACATTTTCTTTCATACCGAAGATTGTAATGAGTCGTGCTCGAGTAGGATTCATGTTTAGGCTCTGGGTATAAATATTGGACCCCGACTACTGAAAGAGGGGACACAATCAATTAAATACAAGTTACTTACTTTTTTTTGCTCTGGCCACCCCTTGGGAGTAGGAGTAGAGTAGATCTTGGTGAGTTCTTCAACAAGTAGGGCTGCATCGGTCCAGCCGACCTCCGACTTGTCTGTAAGTACCATCATGGCTTGTACTTCTATTCGTACAGCTGCATCGATCCGGTCGACCTCCACTGTGACTCAGGTATAAGCTAGTTATCAACTCTTGTTTAGTTCAAGTAAGGCTGCATCGATCTGGTCGACCTCCACTGCTCGAACTAGATTAAGGTCAAGTTATCGGCTCTATCTAAGGGTGGCGTCCTTCGGATAGATTCATTAAGTTACTGATATTACTTATTGCTTTCATTATTTATTTAATTACAGCAATATGACTTTGCCCGATTGGGATTGATCTAGATCGGCCTTATATCTTGTTTAACCCATCATTTATTAATCTAAACTAATCTAATCTGCTACTTAAACAATGAGTTATGTTTTATCGGCTGTTTTATGTCAATCTTGATCATGCATAGTGTGCGGTTAAGGCATGTCTGGTCTTGAATAGATCTATTGGCTAACAAAAACCGTTCTACGGCCTGTTATCACGGCCTGCGTGATTTTGTCTCACACCTCACTCTTAGCACCGTGGAGTGGGGATTGTTATTTGGTAGATCTATTCCTGATAGGGCATGACCTTGATTGTGCGCTATGCCTGAATTGGTTGTTTTAGCCGATATTGAATGTTTTCACATAGGCAGTTCATGTCATGAGACCGTTGAAGTAAAGATAGGTTGAAAGATGTGTTAGCCAAATGATCTTATTATTGTATTATAGCCTACATGATTCTGCCTCATGCCCCACTGATATTAGTAATAAGTTAGGATTGTCGAATTTATTGTTGTTTCTACGGCCTGCATGATTTTGCCTCATGCCTCACTAGTCATAGCGATAGATGAGATCTAATATGTTCATAGAGTTATCTCTATTAAATGGTTAAATGACGATGGGCTGAATTTTCATTTAAAGAAGGGATTCGGTTACTTGCAGTTATTGGCTTAGTATAAACTGATTAGTGATGACATCCCATTGCTATTGACTAATATTTGTCTAAATAGTGATATTCATCCTGAATGATAACCGATTTTTCTTCCATAACTCCATGAGAACTCCATGAGCTTTAATTAATTTATTCTTATGAGTATGCTGGAATCGGCTATTTAGTCAATCTCCTTCCACATTGGCTCTTAGAGCTGAGCATTCGAGACTGTCTGGCAACATCGGTATGTTTCGCCTTAAATTACTGATTAGCTTTCTCTCCTTGTTAATTGTAGGGTCAAATTGATTGGCACGTCTCAGGAGGAGTGCGTAGGATCGATAATCCCTGCGTTGAAGCTAGGTAGATCTCTAGCTCTATCGAGCGGACCCTTCTGGCTTGCTCGTGTGCCTCGGCACAGGACAAAATTTTGTGCCAACACATGTTCTGGCACGCCTAGTGGGACCCCACAATTATCATGGCGGCTCACAATAACAACGACATCCTTATCGTACCTTATGAAGACTTACCTGATGAAGATAAAGATGTCATCATCAAAGCTATAGAAGAATTTTAGAACAAGTGTTTGTTGTCCTACACCAAAACATGTGACAATACAATTATTTAGAAATATCCACTACCAAGAGTTCTGTTGCATGGGCAGACAGATGCAGATGAAACTAAAGACTGACGTTTCTTCACAGAAGCTATAAATAAATTTGTTCATGATGCCATATCAAACCATAATAAAGTCTTCTTGAACACATTCCATAACACCATGAAAGAGGTGTTTCATGGGTTTCTAGTTGATTAGATTGGACTAGATTATTACAACATTCCACATCCATCGACTTAAGGGACTAATCAAACCGGTACTAGCCGTCAAAAAGCAGCACCAGCTGGTAATGATGATGTCCAGGCAGTTTAGAGTTCATCTAAACAAGCTCAAGGTGTTAATACGAATCAGATACAGTATAATCATAGATCATCAGTACAGCATGTGCAACAGCCAGCAGGGCAAGGTCAGAACTAGATGATTAATTTTGGCATATCATGCCACATACTGTCGTTGGCTCAAAAAATAGCACCATCAATTCAAATGATCCATAGAGATATAGATCCTAATGTCTATAGCCAGAGATTTCAAGTAGCAAACCAGCAAAGGACCCAGCAGATAGAGATTCCACAGGGGTATCATTATGGCACAGATTATAACACCCTTCACATAATTCTAAATCTAGGGTATCAAGGCACACGGGATTTCAATTCATAGATGGGTCAGCAAGTGTAGAGAAATCCAAATTCATATGCTGATGAGTTGTTGCTAAAGGTGGCTGAGATGGTGAAGAATCAGTTCGGTCTGAAGCCAAAAGGGCTGACCTTCTCGTACAAACATCCATATCCAGAATGGTATGATTTGGTCGGTCTTCCTACAAATTATAGGCTCCTAGAGTTTGCTAAGTTCACTGTCCAAGACAGCACAAGCACAATAGAACATGTCAGTCGGTATCTTACATAGTTGGGTGAAGCATCATTGAAGAGGCCCATCGAGTTCGTTTCTTCTCCTTGTCCCTGTCAGGGCCAGCCTTCACTTGGTTTTCATCACCGCCAGTCAACTCTATTGCCAATTGGGCTGGCCTGGAAAAGAAATTTCATACATATTTTTATACTAGGACTGGAGAAAAGAAGATTACCGATTTGACAACTATAAGGTAGAAAACTAACGAATCGAGTACTGAGTTTCTTCAGAGGTTCCGAGAGACTAGGAATTTGTGATTCTCATTAAATCTGGCTAATGATCAGCTAGCCGCTTTGTCCGTTCAAGGGATGCTGCCAACATGGAAGGAAAAACTACTGGAACAACAATTTGACAACTTGGGTCAATTGGCTCAATGACTGGCGGCGCTCAATAGCCAATTCTAGAGTATGCGCAGAGATACCCGATTCTAGAAGAGTACCACAGTGGCCAAAGCTTATAATCCATATTTAGTCGATGACGGCTATGAAGATGAAGAAGAAGGGGTTGTCACGGCTGAATGGAATTGGGGCAAAAAGACAATAATAGTGTCAAATCCTTGGGGAAGAGGAGTCGAGGAGAGCTATGACTTTGACATCACAAAATTAGACAAGCTCTTTGATTTCTTGCTTGAGAAGGGATAGATCAAGTTGCCTGATAATCATGTTATGTTGCCTCCTGATTAGTTTAACAATAAGAAGTTTTGCAAGTTCCATAACACTACTTCTCATTCCACTAATGAATGTAGAATTTTTTGGCAGCATATATAGAGGGCTATTCAGCAAGGAAAACTCAAATTTAATACGCCTCGGAAAATGAAAGTTGATGATAATCCTTTCCTAGGAGATCAAAATATGGTCGATGCTAGGCTGCTCAAAGGAAAGACTAAGGTCCTGGCATCAACCAAGTCAAGAGAAGCTGGAACAGTCGATCCCGAGATGCAAATATCGACTGATAAATACAGAGAAATTATCAGATGTCGCGACAAGCAAAAGAGCCGATATGAGCAGGGAGAAACATCAAAAGATGGGGCAACAACCGTGGGTTACATCTCGAATTCTATTGAATAAATGGCAGCAGCAGAAGGAAAATGATTATCAGCGTTGGTTAGAAGAGCAAGAGTATCAGCATCAACAGGAAAAAGAGAGGTATGAAAGAAAGCAAGCTGAATCACATTAGAATTCTCTTTTCTTTAGACATTGCTGGAACGAAGGTTTGAAGTTGTCTACCAGGAATAACTGTCCAGAGTGCAGTGATCAATATTGGGAGTTTAGGCAATCTCAAGCCAACCACTAGTCTATCCATGCTCAAGATGCATATGATCATAATAACATGGATCGGCGCTTAAAAAAATGGAAGTGTTCATAATCGGCTTGGAAAAAGAGTTGTTGATCAAAACTAGGCGGATTATGAAGAAGAAAGTAATAAAGAAAAATATGTTTGACAGGAAGGCCAATGGTGTCCAGAAGGTTTGACAAGAAGCTAGAAGAGAAGGGTGCAACACCTAAGGAATAGAGAGTTGGAACATGCTCAAGCATCTGGTAAACCTCAAGTATGGCGTGCTAAGGAAACAGCCGATAGAAGGCAACCATCGGCTAATATTCAAATGGCTTTTCTATTGCCATTAGAGTTCAGAGCTCTAGCATATCAAGAAGTTTACTTAGATTTTGATGAATTTGAGTATGAGGAGATAGTTGCCAAGTTGACAGTTATACAGCAAGCAATATTTGATAAACTAGTCAAGCATTAGCAGTTAAAGGCTTTATATGTGAAAGGTTTTATTGATGGGAAGCCGATGAACAAGATGATGGTGGATGGAGGTGCTTCTATTAATCTTATGCCTTACACCACTTTTTGTAAACTTGACAAGTGACCAAGAGATCTGATTGAGACCGACATGATGCTTAAGGACTTTGGGGGTAATGCGTGTTGGGTATATTATGGGCTTGGCCCATATAATATTTAATAAATCAAATAAAACTTTATGGTATGTAACATAAAGCGTTGTATGGTTTAATACCGTATGGGATTTTGACTGAACGTTTACTTATCTTATTTGGTTGGAAATTATCCATCTTAATTGAGAAGCTGAGAAAAGGACAAAGGAGTGCCACACGCGTGCGCGCCACCGCCGGCCGGGCCATGGCCGTGGCTATGGCGTGGCAAGGCGAGGCGAGGCTGGCTGGGGGGCGGCAAGCGAGCGGGCGGGCGTGGCTAGGTTTTGCCACTTAATCCACATAATCATGGGAGTTTCTCTCCTTTATGATGGAGGCGAACTGATTGTGCCAGTTATGGTCTCTCTGTATCTCTGACTCCTAAATTCCTCCACCGGCTCTCTCTCTCCCCACCGCTGGGCATAAAACAAAAAGTTCTCTGTCAGCCTTCCTGGCTTCCTTCACTTCCGTGAGACCACATCTCAACCGCCCTCTGGCTTTCCCCGTCCCATACCTCTATGCGCATAGAGTAGCGGGAGAGCAGGTGCCTCTAGAACCCTCGTCCACCTACAAACCTTGCACGGGGTGTGCGGTAATTAGGTTTTTGGGGAGCGATTCCACAACTGCTCGTCCGACGTCTTCATCCTAGTGATCGCTCACCGTCCGACGTCTTCTTCCTGGTGATCGCTCGCGGAACCTGTCTTCTTCCTGGTCACCATTCGTGGGACTGCACTACGAACATCTTCCTACATCGACTGTGGTCCACGACTTCGAGCAACGCACTATGTCGACTAGTGCGAATGGAGCCTCCGATGCCCTTGGCATGGGACCCTCCACTAGGTACACCCTTATCTCTGTGATTACAGTACTTTGTGTTCTTACTGTATCAATCTGTATGTCATACTTGCATGTTGTAGCATTTGTTAGTGATATACACATGCCCATATATGTCGTCACAAACCTGCTGATGTTTTATTTCAAGATTAAATTGACCATGAAAATGCCTAATTGTCTAACAATCCAAAAACCTAATCTTAGGCAATTTTCTATCAGTGGTTTTGTTGCTGCTTTGAAGCCAAATAATTTTGATGGCAAGAATTTCATGATATGGCGTGCCAAGATGGTATTGTGGTTGACTGCTATGAACTGCTATTATGCCACATAGGGGAAGCCTGAACAATTTACTCCTAAGGAGGAGCAAAAGTTCTTGGCTACCGATAACCTATTTCGAGGCGCCATGATTAGTGCACTTCATCCTAAGTATGAGAAAAACTACATATCTTGTAGATTAGGCAAAGAGTTATGGGATGCTCTTGAGGCAAAGTTTGAAGTTTCTGATGCTAGTAGTGAGTTGTACCTTATGGAGCAGCTGTATGATTACAAAATGGTTGAAAACCATTCTGTAGTCGAACAGGCTCATGAGATACAGGCGCTAGCAAAGGAACTAGAATATTTCCATGTCTGTTACCCGACAAGTTTGTGGTCGACGGTATAATCGCTAAGCTGCCACCTTCTTGGAGGGATTTTGCTACTTCTCTAAAACACAAGAGACAAGAGTTTAGCATGGATAAGCTTATTGGATCTCTTGATGTTGAGGAGAGGGCGACAGCAAAAGACAACCATGGAAAAAGAGTTGAGTCTTCCGCTGCCAATATGCTGCAGAAGAAAAACTCATTTGCATCCTATAATAAAAAAAAGAAGAACATGCAAGAGAACAACAATACAAAGCCTAAGCAAACTGCACAGTTTAAGAAGAAAAACAACAAGAAAGGTGGAGGTTGCTTTGTTTGCGGGAGTGATGAGCATTGGGCAAGTGTGTGCCTAGACCGCAAATATAAGCAAGAAAAAAATCAGCAAACGTGGTGATTAGCGAGACTGGAGGAGGAACATCTGGGTATGGTAATTCTTTACCTTTTGTTCTTTTAGTTTGTCTTTCACCTAAGTGGTGGATGGACAACGATGCTAATATTCATGTGTGTGATGATGTTTCTTTGTTTACTTCCTATCAGGCCAGTAGGACTGGAGCCTTGCTGATGGGAAATAGTTCACATGCGCATGTTCTTGGTGCTGGTACAGTCGTTCTAAAGTTTACTTTGGGAAAGATAGTGCTATTAAAGAACATGTATCATGTCCCCTCCATCAAGAAGAATCTTGTTATTGGTTCTCAAATGTGTCACGATGGTTTTAAAATTGTGCTTGAGTCCAATAAGTGTGTTGTGTCAAGACATGGAACATTTGTTGGAAAAGATTATGATTGCGAAGGCTTATTCCACTTATCTTTGGTTGATGATGTGTGTAATAAAGTAGTAAACAATGTTAATATTTCGGATGAGTCAAATATATGGCATTCATGACTTTGTCACATTAATTTTGGTTGTCTCACACGGCTTGCAAATCTAAATTTAATCCCAAAATTTAACTTAGTTAAAGATTCTAAGTGTCAGGTGTGTGTGCAATCGAAGAAACCGTGCAAGCCTCACAAGGCTGCTGAGGTGAAGAACTTGGCACCATTAGAAATCATTCATTCAGATTTATGCGAAATAAATGGCGAATTGACTAAAGGCGGTAAACGATACTTCATGACATTTATAGATGATTGTACTAGATTTTGCTATGTGTATTTATTAAAAACTAAAGATGAAGCATTGCATTATTTTAAAGTCTATAAAGCTGAGGTAGAAACTCAACTTGAGAAGAAAATCAAACATTTGCGGTCCAATCGCGGGGGAGAATATTTCTCAAATGAATTTTCTGAGTTTTGCGCGGTGCATGAAATTATTCATGAGATGACGCCACCATACTCACCACAATCCAATGGGATTGTAGAAAGACAGAACTGCAATCTAACTGAGTTGGTTAATGCCATATTAGAGACTACGGGATTATCTAAGGAATGGTGGGGTGAGGCTATATTGACAGCGTGTCATATCCTGAATAGGGTGCCCACAAAGAACAAAGAAATTACACCATTTGAGGAATAGGAGAAGAAGAGATTAAATCTCTCTTACCTACAAACTTGGGGTTGTTTGGCAAAGATGAATGTGCCAATAAACAAAAAACGAAAGCTTGGACCAAAGACCATTCATTGTGTTTTTCTTGGTTATGCTATTTACAGCGTGGGTTATAGATTTTTTATTATAAATTCTAGTGTTCCTGAGATGGCTGTTGATACAATCGTGGAATCTAGAAACACTACATTTTTTTAGAATGAATTTCCCATAAAAAATGCACCTAGCATGACTAGTCTTGAATTTATAATTCCCCATGAGCATGAAAATTTTACTTCGATATAACAAATTGAGGAACCCTATATGTAAAATCATAAGGAGGATGACACTATAGTCACTAGGAAAAGTAAGAGACAGAGGACTGCAAAGTCTTTTGGTGATGACTATATTGTGTACCTTGTGGTTGACACACCAACGACCATTGAAGAGGCATATTCCTCTCCTGATGCTGACTTATGGAAGAAAGCAGTACGGAGTGAGATGGATTCTATTATGTCTAATGGAACTTGGGAAGTTGTTGATCGTCCCTATGTGCGCAAGCCTATAGGTTGCAAATGGGTGTTCAAGAAAAAGCTTAGGTCTGATGGTACTATCGAGAGGTACAAGGTAAGACTTGTGGCCAAGGGTTATACTCAAAAGGAAGGTGATGATTTCTTTGATACTTATTCACCAGTTGCCCGATTGACTACAATTCGAGTTTTGCTTTCCTTGGTAGCCTCTTATGGTCTTATCGTTCATCAAATGGACGTTAAGACAGCTTTCCTAAATGGAGAGTTAGAGGAGGAGATCTATATGGATCAGCCAGATGGGTTTGTAGCAAATGGTCAAGAAGGCAAGGTGTGTAAATTATTAAAGTCACTATATGGCCTAAACATGGCATGAGAAGTTCGATAGAACTTTAACATCTGCTGGCTTTGTTGTGAATGAAGCTGACAAATGTGTGTACTATCGGTATGGTGTGGGTGAAGGAGTTATTATGTGCTTATATGTTGATGACATACTGATCTTTGGATCTAGCCTCAAAGTGATTGAAGAGGTGAAGGAATTTTTATCTAATAATTTTGAAATGAAAGATTTGGGAGAGGCTAATATTATTCTTAATATCAAGCTTCTGAGAGAAGGTGATGGTGGGGTAACTCTGTTACAATCCCACTATATGGAAAAGGTGCTGAGTCGCTTTGGGTTTAGTGACTGTGAACCTGCTCCTACACCTTATGACCCTAGTGTGCTATTGAGGAAAAATCGGAGAATAGCAAGAGATCAATTGAGATATTCCTTGATCATTGGTTCACTCATGTATCTTGCTAGTGCACAAGGCCTGGCATCTCATTTGCAATGTGCAAGATGAGCTAGTTTGTGTCAAACCTGGAAGATGATCACTGGCATGCTCTTGAGAGAGTGATGCACTATTTAAAAGGCACTATGAGCTATGGTATTCGTTATACCGGACATCCGAAGGTGCTAGAAGGCTATTGTGATGCCAACTGGATTTCTGATGTGATGAGCTTTATGCCATAAGTGGATATGTGTTTTCGCTTGGAGGTGGTGCTATTTCCTAGAAGTCTTGCAAGCAGACTATCTTAACGAAGTCTACAATGAAAGTAGAACTCACAGCATTAGACATCGCTGGATCTAAGGTCGAGTGGCTATGTGATCTCCTTATGGATTTACCGGTTGTTGAAAAACCCATACCAGCTATTTATGTGAACTATGATAACCAGACTATGATTACGAAGGTTAACAGTTCTAAGGATAACATGAAGTCTATAAGGCATGTTAAGAGACGACTAAAATCTATCAGAAAATTGAGAAACTCTAGAGTGATAGCGTTGGATTATGTTCACACGTCTAATAATCTGGTAGATCAGTTCACTAAGGGTCTGTCACGCAATGTGATAGAAAGTGCATTGAGAGAGATGGGTTTGAGACCCACATAAAATTTACTATAGTGGTAACTTGTTCAATGTGATCGAAGATCCCGTGAAGTAGGATGGTGAAACAAGCTAGTAGTAAATTGTGAGGAAAGATCCTTAGTAAGACTCATTTCTGTTGCATATTTTTCCTTTCTGTAAGGCAGGTTGGTTTTTACCTTAATGTGTTCCAAGTGGTTTGCTAAAGCAAAGATGTTGTCCTACAGAACATCTTTTAAGGAACACACCTATATGAGTCAGACTACTGGTCACAGTCTATGAGATTTGGGTGATCTCTAAATACTCATGAAAGGCACTGGAGTATGACTTATATGCTTCAAATAGAGGGGATGCCTTTTGCAGCCTAGTATCAGCTAAGGACTTTAGTGACATTCACCTCACACAAAACTGTCAATTTAAGGCTTAGTCCATTGTTCAGTTGTGACTGAGTGAAACTATTGCTCTAGATGGATGTTCAACTTAACAGTCTCTATCGAAACACTAGTTTATAAAAGAAATATGGTTATGAGACTATTTTGTTACAAACCCTAGAGTTTGGTGGGGATTGTTGGATATATTATGGGCTTGGCCCGTATAATATTTAATAAATCAAATAAAACTCTATGGTACATAACATAAAGCGTTGTATGGTTTAATACCGTACAGGATTTTGACTGAATGTTTACTCAGCTTATTTGGTTGGAAATTATCCATCTTAATTGAGAAGCTGAGAAAAGGACAAAGGAGTGCCACACGTGCGCGCGCCACCGCCGCCGCCGCCGGCCGGGCCTGGCCGGGCTGTGGCATGGCGAGGCGAGGCGAGGCAGGTAGGTGGGCGGCAAGCGAGCGAGCGGGCGTGGCCAGGTTTTGCCACTTAATCCACATAATCACGAGAGTTTCTCTCCTTTATGATGGAGGTGAACTGATTGCGCCAGTTACGGTCTTCCCATCTCTCCGTATCTCTGACTTCTGAATTCCTCCATTGGCTCTCTCCCTCCCCGCCACTCGACATAAAACAAAAAGTTCTCCGTCAGTCTTCTCGGCTTCGTTTAGTTCCATGAGACCACATCTCAGCCACCCTTCGGCTTTCCCCATCCCGTACCTCTGCGCACACAGAGTAGCGGGAGAGCAGGTGCCTCTAGAACCCTTGTCGGCCTACGAACCTTGCACGGGGTGTGCGGCGATTAGGTTTCAGGGGAGCGATTCCACGACTGCTCGTCCGACGTCTTCATCCTAGTGATCGTTCACCGTTCGACGTCTTCTTCTTATTGATCGCTCGTGGAACCCGTCTTCTTCCTGGTGACCATTCATGGAACTGCACTGCGAACATCTTCCTACATCAACTGTGTTCCACGACTTCGAGCAACGCTGGCATGGGACCCTCCGCTGGGTACACCCTTATCTCTATGATTACAGTACTTTGTGTTCTTACTATATCGATCTGTATGTCATACTTGCTTGCTGTAGCGCTTGTTAGTGATATACACATGCACATATATGTCGTCACAAACCTTCTAATGTTTTATTTTTGGATTAAATTGACCAAGAAAATGCCTAATTGTCTAACAATGCGTCTAATACCGAGGGGGCAATGAACATCGAACTAACAATCAGGAGTAAGACTTTGCTTACCATGTTCTTCGTCATTGATGGAAAAGGGTCATACAATTTATTCCTTGGTTGTGATTGGATTCATGCGAACTATTGTGTACCATCGACCATGCATCAGTGTTTGATTCAATGGCATGGAGATGATGTCAAGCTGGTTCGCGCTGATGAGTCTGTGAGTATTACAACAACCGATCCAGTCTTTTGGGAACTAGTAGACTTCAAATGCCTTTCTGGCAAGGTATGGGAAGGAGGCTTCATTAGAATTAATAATAAAGGCCGTGTTTTCAGACTTAATTGGATTAAGGTTGAAAGTCTGGAATCGGCTATTTTCAAATCGGCTCTTTAGCCGAGAGTAGGAAGTACAATTAGGCGACAAGCAGTATGGCTACCATTGATTCTACATAAGATATATAATACACGAATTGCAAGTCTAGAACATCCTGGATTGCTTTCAACTCTTCTAGCCGGATAGCGTCAACCTCTGTGATTTGTTGCTTATCTTCTTCGGCTGATCCAGGAATGCTCTTGAGGCTACTTCGGATGGCTCTGCCTTCTCTGACTTTGGCCAGCAGTTCTTGTTTCTTTTGTTGAATGGCATCGGATATTTGAGCCAGGATGGACTTATGACGGTCAATGGCAGCCTTCATGTTTTTTAGCTCCTTCTCAAGTTCTGCATGCCTGGCCTCTAGTTGAGACAATTCTGGGTCGATACTGAGGGAGGAGTTCTTCAAATGATCAATCAACTGTGTCAACTCTTTGGCCTCTTGCATATTGGAGTTTTCCTTGGCCAATAAAGTTTCATGGTCGGACAGATTGCTATGAGCCTTTTTCACCTTTAGGGCCTAATCTTCAAAAGTAGATAAAGGTGACAAGACTCTAGAAAGAACTAGGGATGGGTTACCCTTAATAGACAAGAAGACTCTCCTCATTGAATTAGTGTCTTGGACCAAATCAGCTATATTCTTCTCAAACATGGACAATATGTCTCGTAGCTGATTTCTGGTCTCTTCTGACAAAGCTTCCTTAGAGGAGGTGGCTGACGAGCTGATTTCATCTTCATCAAGATACTCCTCAAGATTGAAAGAGTAGCTCAGGGCTAGAAGATCAGTGCCTGTGTGTAAAGAAATCTTGGTTAGGAGGTTTAAATCAGTTTATAACAAAATAAATGACCTTTTCTGTAGTAGCTTCTATCTGAAGAGGAGAACAGCTGATGATGCACCAGTAATATCTGGTTGAATCGGCTCTAGACTCTCAACATTGACATCTGCAAACATCAGAAAGAATTTTAGTTTGTATTTATTGTAGAGAAATAAATTGAGCACATGACTTTCCTACCATCAGTTGTGTGTGGGGTTGGGGAGTCGATAGTTTGAACATCAGCGGCGGTAGGATCATTTTCAATAAGGGGACTATCAGATCCCTGCTCTTGTGTTGGTGCTTCCTCAGGAAGTACCTAGCATGGTAAGAAATTAGATGAGGAATAAAAGTTGAATAAGGAATTTTTGAGGAAATGCTTTGGCAACATCAAGGATGAGATGGGAGGACTCACGTCTTCTGCCATTTTTGAAGCATCTGTTGTTTCAACCAAAATTGGCTCTTCTTGGGGATCAGTTGATGAGGGTCTAGTTGATGCCAAACCGAACGCCTAGGACAATAGCTCTGCACCCATAATTGATTGGTTGATGACTGTGAAGGAAGGGGTCAGCAATTGAATATTATTTTGGGAAGGGAATGAATTGTTTACCTGAGTAGCTGACGGTCTCATTCTGCAGAGCCTCTTCCCAGTAGTGGTTTTCTAGGTTGTCCCTTAAGCCGCCTTACACTTTGAAGGATGATATGTTACAATAGTGGGGGCAACATGAGTTTTCATCAATTTCTTCAGTGAAGGCGCAGCCGATCCCATTCTTGAAACTAGGCATGGTGGCTGGTAATCTATAGGACACCCCTTCCTATCTAAGCTTGGAGGATCAAATTCAGCATCCTAAAAGGTCGATTAGAACAGTTGATAGAGGAATTCATAGAGCAATTTTCTTGAAAAGAAATGGCAAGTTACCTCTCTGTCAAAAGCAATACCACATCTAGAGCTATACACAAAGGGTAAACCAACCCACATAAAAGATGAGAGTGTCATTCTTGCCACCAGGAGTCAAAGAGAGTGGAAGAGAAGCTGACTCTGTGTCGATACAGGACCCATGGGGTTTCCCACAGAGAAGAGAGAAGAAGACCTAGTCCAACTAGGATTTCCTACATGTAATCCTACTAGAACTAGTTACACGTAATCCTACTAGGATCTCTACTTTGTAACCGACTAGGACTCCTGCCTCTCCTGGACTATATAAAGGAGGGCAGGGGTCCCTAGATCGGGACAGACACACATAACCGACAGAACTCACAACCACAACATACCTTGCAACACAACAAATAGCGCAGGGTGCAATATACTATCCACACCACACTAGACGTAGGGCACCGTGACTTTCTGGCGTGCCGAACCAGTATAAATCGTTGTCTCCCTACGTTTACCATCGAGTTCCTGCAAACGCCGATACCCCTCCGAACAAATCACCGCCCCGGGTACTCCCATGGCGGGTTGCCGGTGGTAAAACATCGACAGCTGGCGCGCCAGGTAGGGGTTCTCGGCGCTTTGCGTTTGAGAGCTCGGTGGACCTCAAGATCAAAGATTTGTTGTAGCTCTTGTTGGCCCTCATCGACAAGTCGCTGCAGCTCTCGTCGACCCTCAAGATCAATAACACGTTCTCGGCGACAGGACCTCAAGATCAATATTCGCAGCCCTCGTCGACAACTCGCTGCGGCCCTCATCGGCCCTATCTGAGATGCATCTTCAGCACCGTCCCGTAGAAAGCTCGACTTCTCCATGGTGATCCCTGTCCTACATGGGCAACTCGTCCACGTCAACTCGTCGACTACATCGAACCAGATGCGTTTCATCACAAAGCTAGCCAATGTCTCATCTGGATCGATCTTACTCTGTCCGACACGGGATGTGGGGTCCCCGATCCCAACGACCGCATTAGGCACGGCACTTGCACGGGATTCCGACTCCAGCGAGCCTATCAATGAGCGCTGCAGCTACAAACTATAGCAAGCTAGCAGCCTGCAAGTCAAAGAAATCTAGGAAATCCATAGCGCTTAATCTCTGCCGTTACATGCAAGACGACAAGCCCGGTCTACAGAGGCGGTCCTTTGCATCTACTTTTTCCTAGAGCAAGTCAATCAACTCACCGCAATCTATCCGGGTCCGATCAGCAACAGACTTGTCAAATTCAAAGAATTCTGCTACGTATAACAAAGAAGCTACCAAAGAGATTCCAAGACCTTCGCTCAACATACACAGAAGACGTACGCGAGCATTACTACCCCAACGTCCCCGATGACTACTTCAAATTCGCGAGAGCACTCGGCGACCGGCGGACGACTATTTCGACTACTCCTCTCGTCGAGAAAACTAGTCGAGGGCGGATTCCACGTGATCGACAACTAGTCAGAATCGACTCCGACTAGTCGGCTTCATCAACGACCGCCACGGCTTCGTCAACAACGCGGCCACGAACCAAGAAAAGTCACGTCTCATTTTTTATATATTCCAGATATTATTCATATGCCTCTGTGGCCATATCATCTTCCCTTAACGGCTGTTAATTTTCTCGGATAGTAAGCCTTAATTCGTGAAGCTTGTTTTCTCGAATGGATGGTCACGTCAATGAACCTCTGAACCATACGGATGGTCACGTCAAAGAACCTCTGAACCATATGGGTGGTCACGTCAATAGACCTCTGAACCATACGCGAGATTCAAGTGCTTAAATGTAATAGGCTACTACCTAGGAAATTAACCGACCTAGCAAGGGAAGACACAAAAAATCATCATGCGAGCAAACATAGTGCTCTAAGTCTTCTCTTAATGGTTGCTAAAGTCCTCAGGTAGAACAGACCTTAATCCGTGAAGCTTGTCTACTCGAACGGATGGTCACGTCAATGAACCTCTGAACCACACGCGAGATTCAAGTGCTTAAACGTAATAGGACACTACCTGAGGAATTTACATGGCCTAGCAAGAGCAAGATGCGAAAAAAGTTTATATACATTTTATAATGCCGGGGCCCGCCCCTGATTGATTATCCAAATATGGGACGTGCTCCTGACTTCATATCCGGAATGTCATTTACAACATATTTTTATGTTTAACATGCAGGGGAGCTACATCCGTACCATGATATCAGGAAAAACACGCTCCTAAGAGCTAGTCCAGAAACAACCTGGTTTGATCAAAAAAGAACCTCGACAAGGTACGGCATGAACCAAGACAAGCTCAGAAAGAACCCGGATTGATAAAAAAACTCTCGAAGAGGTGCTGCAAGTACCAAGACAAATTCAGAAAGAACCCGGATTGATCATAAAACAACCCGGACAAGGTACATACAAGTTTAGAAAGAACCCGGATCGATCAGAAAACAACCCCGAAGAGATGCTGTAAGTACCAAGACAAATTCAGAAAGAACCCGGATTGATCAGAAAACAACCCGGACAAGGTACAAATGAATTCAGAAAAAACCCGGATTGATCAGAAAACAACCCGGACAAGGTACATACAAGTTCAGAAAGAACCCAGATCGATCAGAAAACAACCCCGAAGAGATGCTGTAAGTACCAAGACAAATTCAAAAAGAACCTGGACGAAGTGCAAACAACCTGGAAGAGGTACATCAAGAACTAGAGAAGTCTAGAAATGACCTGGATGAATAAAAACAACTCGGAAGAGCATCACGGCTTAGTCAAACACTAAGCTCAGGGGCTCGGCATTCGCTTCAACTATGCCCGGGGGCTCGAATTCAAGGATGAAAGACCAAGAATACAAGTACTCAAGACTACAACAAAGACAACACATCAAGACCCTTCATCCGATTTCTATTCTAAAGAAAAGTACTCGAAGAAGGCTCGGGGGCTGCGGGATACATAACCCCAAAATTTTTTTGAAAACAAGAATCTAGACCCTCCAACTTTTGCAAGCAAAAGCAAAAGGCTCGGGGGCTACACTGACTGAGTGCACTTTTGTCCAAAAGTGCACATCAGCTGAAGAAAAGACAAAGAAGACCATCTCAAGGTTTCACTTCAAGAAGAACCTGGAACGGATTTACAACTACTCAATGAAGACCAAGAAGAACAAGAAGGCTTCCGAAGCTCATCCATGAGATGCTCGGGGGCTTGTCGATACGGGACCCATGGGGTTTCCCACGGAGAAGAGAGAAGAAGACCTAGTCCAACTAGGATTTCCTACATGTAATCCTACTAGAACTAGTTACACGTAATCCTACTAGGATCTCTACTTTGTAACCAACTAGGACTCCCGCCTCTCCTGGACTATATAAAGGAGGGCAGGGGTCCCTAGATCGGGACAGACACACATAACCGACAGAACTCACAACCACAACATACCTCGCAATACAACAAATAGCGCAGGGCGCAATATACTATCCACACCAGACTGGACGTAGGGCGCCGTGACTTTCCGGCATGCCGAACCAGTATAAATCATTGTCTCCCTACGTTTACCATCGAGTTCCTGCAAACGCCGATACCCCTCTGAACAAATCACCGTCCTGGGTACCCCGTGACGGGTTGCCGGTGGTAAAACATCGACACTCTGATCTAGTCATGCAAGCAAAGGGAAGGAAGATCTGACCCTAGTTGGAAAACTCTAGAGACTTCTAGTACTTCACTAATATTCTCTCTTGGCTTCAGTATATCCTTAAAGAAAAGTTGAGGAGGCAATTGACCAAAACCAAACTGATGAGCTACAAAAGAGGGTTTGTAGAATTCATAGGTTGGAAGGTTACTTGGGAGGAAGGAACCTATGGCCATTTTGCCACGACCATGGCGAAATTTGGCTGGAAGGACGCAGGGCTTGATAAAGGAATTGAAGATTGCAGCCATCGTCTCATCCGAGCAGCCTAATTCAAATCGAAATTTGAATGGGAAGATCAACTCATTGTTTTCATCCTCACCATATGGCAGCCAAGTTAGGATGTCTGCATCATACCCTCTTTAAAAGTTTTTGAAGAGATGGTCAATGTCAATATCAATTGTTATGGCCGATGCAGCCTCACCATAGCTTGTACACTGACGGGTTCTTCCTTCTTCGCCTCTATATTTCTCATCAAAGTTGGAGGAAGAGAAACTCATGTTTCTAAGATCAAGCCTTACAATCTTGAGCATGTATAGGTTAAACCATAGTTGTATCAACCACCAGGGGCCACTGATAGCATGCACTGGTTCATTCTTCAGTAATTGGGGAGCTACCTGGTACATCAGATGATAAGCGGTTTCTAATAGATACTTTCTGAGAGGGATGTCCTTGCCTACTGCTAGATGCTCGGCCATGAGTTTATGATTGTAAGTCGGGCCACAAGATGACCCACAAAAGATGAATCTCTCAAGTCACATGTTCAGAAAGGCTACATATTCCCTTTCACTAACATTTGATTTGTCTTCAATATGGTTCAGAATGAAACTGGCACATCCTATGCAGTCTGATATCTTGGCTAATTTCTTGGATCCGGCACTCAGGTACTCATAAGGCTGCATTGATCCAGTAATTCTAAGGCCGGTCAACATATAAACATCGGTCAGAGTGATGGTCATTGGACCGTGACAAAAAAACAAAGGCATTGAAGGCATTGGACCAAAAATAAGATGTAGAAATCAAGAGTGAATCATTCCTCTCCATCCCAGACAATGAGTGTTAAGCATTGATTTAAATCACAAAGCTCCCAATCTCCGCCCTTTTTCTCAGACACCCTATGAAACCAATTTCTCCATCCCTTAGGCATTTTGGGCCAATTTCTGAAGGGAGTTTGGTATTCCAAGAGGACAAATCCACTACAGACTGTTTGAAGAGAATTTGGTTGGTTTCTTGACGGATGAAATCAGATGGATCAGGATCACCCATAGGCCCGAGAAAATAAACATTGGAAGCAACAACTGATGGAATCAAGATTTCGTTCCTCATTTCCTAGAAATCGAATAAAATAAATTTAATTAAAAAGGAAATATAGGATAGCGACCGATACTTAGAGAATGGGAAACTTGGAAGGCATGCCTCAAGGACGTGGTCACTGGTCGCCATTAAAGCCGAAGTAGATTTGAATCTGACAAAGAACGCTTGAATAACAGCTTGATAAGACAGAGGATTTGCTAGGGTTTGAGGCCTTAGTGATGACGACGTCGGATATTAAGATTTGCTCAAGGAAAAGGGAAAAAACAAGCAGGCCGAGTGAGTTGGAAGATGTACTGTTGGGATATTATATAAAACTCAGGCCAGAAAGTCAGCAATCATGTGTATATCTCGGAATAGAATGGTTGCGGTATGGTAAACGGATAAATAGGAATTTTGGAATAAAATCAATTTTATCTCAAAATTAGGGGGCATGTGTTTACACCAAAATTTGGGAAAAGAACGTGGGAATTCGAAGGCTTCCAAGATTATGCCAATCAAGGAATCGAATGCATAAGGATCGATATCAGCTGATTCAGATACGACACTAGAATCGGATCTCTTTGGATGACGTCAGCAGATAACGATGATGAGCTACGGTTGGCACCAGAAAACTACATATCGAACTCTACAAAAGGGAAATATTAGAGTCCAAGTTATCTTAAATTAGGAATATTTTCTTGTATACCGAAGATTGTAATGAGTCATGCTCGAGTAGGATTCATGTTTAGGCTCTGGGTATACATATTGAACCCCGGCTATTGTAAGAGGGGACACAATCAATCAAATACAAGTTACTTACTTTTTTCAACTCTGGCCACCCCTTAGGAGTAGGAGTAGAGTAGATCTCGACGAGTTCTTCAACAAGCAGGCTGTATCGGTCCGGCCAAGCTCCGACTTGTCTGTAAGTACCGTCATGGCTTGTACTTCTGTTCGTACGGCTGTATCGATTTGGTCGACGTCCACGCGACTCTAGTATAAGCTAGTCATCGACTCTTGTTTAGTTCAAGTAAGGCTGCATCGATCCGGTCGATATCCATTGCTCGAACTAGATTAAGGTAAAGTTATCGACTCTATCTAAGGGTGACGTCCTTCGGATAGATTTATTAAGTTACCGATATTGCTTATCACTTTCATTATTTATTTAATTACAGCAATATCAATTCGTCCGATTGGGATTGATCTAGATTGGCCTTATATCCTGTTTAACCCATTGTTTATTAATCTAAACTGATCTAATCTGTACTTTAAATGATGAATTATGTTTTATCGGCTGTTTTATGTCAATCTTGATCGTACATAGTGCGCGGTTAAGGCATGTCTAGTCTTAAATAGATCTATTGGCTAACGAAAACTGTTCCATGGTCTGTTATCACGGCCTGTGTTATTCTGCCTCACACCCCACTATGTGCACCATGGAGTGATGATCGTTATTTGGTAGATCTGTTCCTGATAGGGCATGATCTTAATTGTGCGCTATGCCTGAATCGGTTGTTTTAGCCGATATCGAATGTTTTCACATATGCAGTTCACGTCACGAGACCGTTGAAGTAAAGATAGGTTGAAAGATGTGTTAGCCCCATGATCTTATTATTGTATTACGGCCTGCATGATTCTGCCTCATGCCCCACTGATATTAGTAATAAGTTAGGGTCGTCAAATTTATTGTTGTTTCTACGGCCTGCATGATTGTGCCTCATGCCCCACTGGTCATGGCGATAGATGAGATCTAATATGTTCATAGATTTATCTCTATTAAATAGTTAAATGACGATGGGCTGAATTTTCATATAAAAAAGGGATTCGGTTACTTACAATTATTGGCTTAGTATAAACTGATTAGTGATGACATCCCATTGTCATTGACTAATATTTGTCTAAATAGTGATATTCATCCTGAATGATAACCGATTTTTCTTTCATAACTCCATGAGAACTCCATGAGCTTTAATTAATTTATTCTTATGAGTATGCTGGAATCGGCTATTTAGTCGATCTCCTTCCACATTGGCTCTCAGAGCCGCACATTCGGGACTGTCTGGCAACACCGGTATGTTTCGCCTTAAATTACTGATTAGCTTTCTCTGCTTGTCAATTGCAGAGTCAAATTGACTGGCACGTCTCAGGAGGAGTGCGCAGGATCGATAATCCCTGCGTTGAAGCTAGGTGGATCTCCAGCTCTATCGAGCGGACCCTTCCAGCTTGCTCGTATGCCTCGGCACGAGACGAAATTTCATGCCGACAACATCACTGGCTGTTATGAGTACCGGCAGTGATGTGAACCCAACATCACTGTCGGTATGCCACTGCCGGTTTAAAATCCGACAGTGAAGAGTGATTTTGAACCGACAATGATGTTCTGATCTGGGGTAGTGGAATTCCTCTTCAAAACCCTGGCACATAGCGAGCTCGGCCCCATCATCAACCTCCAACCTTGTTTTCCCAGCATTCTTGATTGAAGAGTGAAGTCTCTGAACCTATACCTCCCTGGCTCTTTGATCTAGTCAGTTTCTCCCATCATAGCCAGTGTATCTTATGATTATCTATTGAGCTGCCCCACCAGTAGTTTGAAACCGCCGAGGTGAGTGCGGCAAACTGCAGGTGACAGCTAGAAGCAAGACATCGGATATGTCGGCACCGATTGTGCATTAGCTTTTAAAAGCACCTCTCTCGCTGCACAGCTCAAAGTTCTTCAAGGCCCAGCCACCAACAAAGCCCCTTACCCGCGCCGGCACATAGTCGAAGGCAGCCAAGGCCCCTCTTCCAACCGTTGTGGGTAGGCCTCGATACTTCTCCCCAAGCGCCTCAATGGGAATTTGCAAACTTGTATGCACCTCTTCTTTGCACTCTGGTTGACAGTTTGGGCTAAAATAGACCGCCGATTTGTGCTTATTAATCTTCTGTCCCGATCCACGGTTATAATCATCCAGGATTGCAGCAACCCGATCGGCACCCCTCTTCGTAGCCTGAGTAAAGATCAGATAATCATCGGCAAAAAGAAGATGAGATATCCAAGGCGCATTCCTGCTCACCCGCGCGTACTCCTTTCGAGATGTAACCCTCCGTTTATCATTTAGCATTTAGGATAACACTGAGTTAAGTTCCGCATCAATTTAGTCACTGTTATATATGTAGTGCATCTAAATAATGTCACGTTGAGTTGGACAAATAATGTTAGAAGCCACGTGAAATCCCAACAATGCATGCCTCTTGTGCAGGATCTGCCATGCAGTTACTCCTATGCTGCTACATCATGCATTCACGTTCGTTGAATTGCCAGCTCCGTTCGTTTTTCTCTGATGTGACTGAGAACTGAGATAACATTGGTTCGCCTCGCCATCATTGCTATCCAGGCATCCCAGCCACCTTCTGCGTGCCTTGAATTTTCTCCGATCGCTGCGCGTGCGCGCAACAACGGCGAGGCTGGAGATCTATCGATTTCACTTGAATTTCTGGGTGCACGCGTGTCCCGTGGTTTTGCCAGGGACTTCTCCTTCGTTTCAATCCAATATAAAGGTTACAGTAGTAGAGTGACTTTATTTTGTCCTGATGAATCTGATAAAGAAAGACGCGTCTCGCCGCGGGCGTTGCTATGGCTACGCTACCAAGCAGAGCAGAGGTCAGAAGTCACTTTGGAAACGCGCTCGCGGTTTTTCCAAGAGCTGCCTGCCTCGTGTGTTCTGCTGCTGCACGCGTCGCGCTTGAATCACATGCCGGGATACAAGACTACCGATGACCCACGCAGTCGTCTCCAGATCTTGGACGTGTAACGGTAGCGGCCTCTCGCCGGCCTTCCTCTCCACCGTTGCTATGCTCGCACCACCGCGGCGTGCTCCCCCAAGACCGCACTGCTGCGGCATGCTCGCCGCGTGAGGCCGCACCACCCAGTTGTTGCTGTCGCCTCCACTGCAGGCACCGCATGCACCCTATCACCGGGGCCGCACAGCCGCCCGCCCACTGCCATCCTCCTTCTCTACCACGACCGCATAGTCGGGATCCTGTTGTACCATGCTCTGCCTGCCTGACTGCCATGTTTTGCTAAAAACGCATGTTGTAAGCGTATGTTTCGAGTGTTTCAGATGTTTCAGAGGTATATTACAAGAGTTTCACATGGGTGTTGTAAAAGTAGATCAGGATGTTGCATATGTTGCAATGGTTGTTCACGTATGTTGTAAAGGTTTGTCACCAATGTTTCATCTATGTTTTCTGGATATATGTTGTAAGTGTGTTTATTTGGATGTTGCATATGTGTTTATCAGGATGTTGCGTATGGTTACAATGGTTTTAAAGTGTTTTCAGATGTATTTTTCAAGTGTTTCATAAGCATGTTTCAAGTGTTTCATCTGCATTCAGACGTATGTTGCAACTGTTGTGTATGGATGTTTTAAAAGCAGATCGGATGTCACATCTCTCCTCCTCGCCTTCTGCTACATCGCCTCGGTGTGTCCTCCTCCCGGCGCCGGTAGGGCATCTATACGACGCCGCGGCTTGGTCCTTCCGATTGGAGGTGCCACCCCGTCCCCCTCTTGTCACTCGAACGGTGCGGGCCCTGCGTGGAGCGCGTCAAACGGAGTGCAACGCGTGGGCGTCCGTTCGCTAGCACTGCCGAGAAATCAAAGCCAGGACACAACGTATAGAAAAAAATCAGAAACATATTCACATAATGACATCGGTTAAAGTGATTAAAGTTGGTGGGCTATGTGTTTATTGGAAACTTTTAAGTTTCCCATAAATTAGTGGGCTTTGTTGAGGATTATTTTATAATAATAATCAATTAGGGATAATTTCCATCATTAGTAACTGTTAATGATGGTTCCAATAGAGACAAAGAGGAGCGTCAGTGATCTCCCACTAACAAGGCAACTGCATATTTTGAACAACATAGTACCAACAAGCAGGTGGAGCTCATAGACAGTACAAACCTATAGCATGGAGATCCATGGGAGAATATGGTGTACTAAGCAAACTACGTACACAACGCTGGAGCTCTTAGAGCATCTCCAATAGCTCACCAATAATCTATCCCCAATATTGTTGTATTGATGACCACCAATACTTCTTTTGGATTATTGGAGGAATTGCTGTAGCAGATCACCAATACATCAACCCCAATATACACTTACATGTCAGGCTCGCATGTCAATATCTTCTCCTACCCTTCTGTACTAGTTCGGCTCTCTCTTCACGACCTCCTCCACCGTGCTTCTCTCTCCCGCCAACTTACAATGAATTCTTGATAAGCGCAGTGACTTCCGAGGGTTAGAGTCAAAGATGGAGATTGTTGTATGGTGATTCAAATCAACCAGGACTCAAGGGAGGTGTGCTATTAGGTTCTAATTATTTTAGGACTTGAGTGTAGAATCCTACATTGTATGTATGAGGGTGTTGAAGGATCCCATTCAAGGCTCAGTAGGATTAGGTTAGACAATTCTAGATTCTTGTATAGGTAAAAAATCAAAGAGTCCTATAATGTCAAGTAGGGTTACGAGAGAGCGACAACCACTTCTACTCTTTTAGAGTTGTTCTTATAGAATCTGCGGTTGGCTTCGCCAAATCCTAAACTCTTGTCATGGTTGCTTTAATATCGTCGTCTTGAATTTTCTACGAGTTTCATCTATATAGTTGATATGTTGCAAGTTTTTTGTCATGCTCACAATATTCTTTTAAAAATTCGAGAGCACAGTGCGTAATAGGGGGTTTTAGATCTTCTATAACTAAATAGAAGAACCCATTAGCATATTTTCCTACAATCTGGTGAAGCCACGTCATCTGTGGGACCCACAAGTCACTAACCTTCGAGTCATGCAGTTTTAGCCAGAGCATCTCCTCGCAGTCGCACCTGCGTTAACGCGGCTCGTGTGACTCTACGTTTCCTCATGGTGTTCGGCTGGTCATGTTATGGCTTGTTTCAGCTCAGCTTGTTTCAGCTTATTCTCTCTCACATAATACTATTGAATCATCCGAAACCATAAAATCTACTGTGCAGCCTACCAGCCAAACACGTTGCCTGTCCTTTTCATCTCCCTCTGTCGTCTGATCAACTTCTTCCTCCACTCACCAGTCACCACACGAGTTGCCACCCCTTTAAATCTGAACCATCCTTCAAGTTCTTGATGCAAAAGTACAACAGCCACACCAACAACGCCCTGATTGCTGAGCTCGGTGGACGGTGACCTGTAGCAACTATTGCGCATGGAGAACTGCCGGAAATAGGAGCCGGACATGTGCATGTACTGCTTCAGCAGTTAAGCGCATTTGCCTCTCCTACCTCGCGGCGATCTGGGACGACGATTGAGGGGCTCACCGTAGCTGCCTCGCGCCTCGCGCGTCCTCAACCTTGATCTGATATATGTCGGATCAGAGTTTGTAGGACACCTCGGAGCCGCTGGGGGAGAAGTCGCCGACGACCTGATCTCGATGGAGGAAACTCGATCCGTGTGGAGGTCCGGAGGAAGGTCGGCGATGTGTGCGAATGCGAGGCAGAAGCAGAGGCGGCGGAGAAGGTGGAAGCACTGAGGAGATGGTGCTGGATGGCTGGCTCTGATGGATCTTTTATTTGCTAGCGGGACCTACATGTTTAGCCCTGTCAGCAGAATCCGGTCTCCACCAACAGATAGCACATGACCAGGTCTTCACGGTTGGCACCACCTACTCCCGAATCGCCCGAGGCTGGCTAGGCCATGCGCCCGAGTCATCAGCGCCATGCGCGCACCTCACGGCTTCGGCGCCCACGCTCGAGCGGTCACCACGGCATGTAGATCCGCTTAGCATGCGCCCGCTCTCGCCTGTACGCAGCTGGCCAAAGTCCACTGCCACAGTTGTACTATATATGTAAATCACCTGAGAGCAATACAAGTTGTCCAGTTGATCTATACAGTTCTACATGGTATCATCGTCCTAGGTTCCTACATCGAATCCGTCAACCACATCTTCTTTCGCTGCTCCAATGGCGCCCGGCTCCAACCACTCTGGCGTCTCCGACTCCTCTTCTGATGGCGGGTTCTTCGTCGCCCCCGCCTCTGCTTCCGCCATCCAGGGCATCTCGATCCGCCACCACGTTCCGGTCGTTCTCGACATGGAGACACCAACTACGGCCAGTGGCGGCTGTTCTTCGAGTCCACCCTCGGTAAATTTGGCCTCGAGAGTCACATCCACTCCACCACTCCTGATGCGGACCACGATGGCGAGTGGCGCCGGGTGGATTCCTGCGTCGTCAACTGGATACTCGCCACCGTCTCCAAAGATGTCTTCGATATTGTTCGCCGCGACCGCCACGATGCCTTCTCCTTGTGGCACGCCGTCGAGAGCCTGTTCCAGGACAATGAGCTGCAGCGCGCCGTGTTCCTAGAGACTGAGCTCCGCTCTCTCCAACAGGGCGACATGTCCATCAATGACTACTGCACGAAGCTAAAGCGGCTCGCCGACCAACTGCGCGACATCGGTCATCCTGTCTCCGAGCCGAGCCAAGTGCTCAATCTCCTCCACGGCCTCAGCCCCAAGTACCGCTACGTCAAGCCGGTGATCACGTCCAAGTACCCGTCGCACTCCTTCCAAAGCGCTCGCTCCTTCCTCATCCTTGAGGAGCTCAGCGCCCAGCACGACGCCAACGCCAAAGCCGGTCAGGCGCTCGCCGTGACCCATGGCGACAACAGCAACCACGGCTCCTCCAACTCGGCGCACGGCGGGAACAAGGACGGGTCGTCTTACTCCACTGCTCCTCGCACCAACAGCGGCAGCAACAATCGCTCCAACAGCCGCCAGGACCGGCGGGGTGGCCGTGGGCGCGGCAACAGCGGCGCGCCATGCTCCAACAACCCCAACTCCACCACGCAGTCCGCGCCATGGGCCGCGGGCTACAATCCCTGGCAAGGCATGGTCCACGCCTGGCCCATGCCCTTCTGGGCCCCGGGAGCTGGCGTTCTTGGACCGCGTCCACCATTCAACAGGCAACAAGCAATGACCGCCACGCACCCGACTGCGCCCATGAACGGCAGCGCATTCGACACCAGCGCACTCTACGCCGCACTGTAGTCCGCCGGCGTTCCACAGCATCCACCGAGTGCCTTGGAGTGGTACTTCAACACGGGTGCGTCGTTGCATATGTCCTCATCCTCTAGTAATTTTCCTTCCTCCTCCCTTCGATCATCATCCTCCATCATTACAGTAGGCAATGGTGCACGGCTGCCAGTCACGCACCAGGCACATACTATCATCCCTACTGCTTCTACTCCTCTCCAGCTGCATGATGTTCTTATTTCTCCCCACCTTATCAAAAATTTGATCAGTGTTCGCCGTTTAACCCGCGACAATAATGTTTCTATCGAGTTTGACCCCTCTGGTTTCTCTATAAAGGATCTTCCTACCAGGGCGGCGATGCTCCGATGTGATAGCGGCGGCGATCTCTATCCCCTCCGTCTTCCACATCATCAAGCTCTCACTGCTTCATCAACATCATCACTATGGCACCAGCGGCTGGGTCATCCAGGACACCCAGTCACCTCTCAAATTTTGCTTAATTTTCCCTTTCAATGTAACAAGTCTGATGCACATTCATGTTCCTCCTGTCGGTTGGGGAAACATGTTCGCCTTCCCTTCACTGAGTCTGCATCACAGAGTTTTTTTCCCTTTCAGCTAGTACATTCAGACGTATGGACTTCACCTATTTTCAGTCATTCAGGGTACAAGTACTACATTGTATTTCTTGATGATTATAGTCATTACGTCTGGACAATTCCACTGAGAAATAAATCTGATGTTTTACCCACTGTTCGTGCTTTCATCTCTTATGTGCATACACAATTTCGTCTGCCTATTGTTGCCTTTTAGTCAGACAATGGCCGTGAGTATGACTCTACCGCCATGCGTCTGCTCCTCTCATCTCTCGGCACTCAATTGCGGCTATCTTGCCCTTATACTTCACAGCAGAACGGCAAGGCCGAGAGGATTTTACGAACTGTCAACGATTGTGTTCATACTTTACTAATTCACAGTGCAGCACCCCTACCATTCTGGGCCAAGGCATTGGCCACGGCGACGCGGCTGATCAACCGCCGCCCCTGTCGCGCCACTTGCACTACGACTCTGCACCACCTGTTGTTCGGCGTCGCACCATCCTACGACGAGCTCCGCGTCTTCGGATGCCTGTGCTTCCCCAACATTATCGCCACTACGCCGAACAAGCTCGCCGCACGCTCCACCAAGTGCGTCTTCATCGGATATCCGGCCGACCACCGTGGCTATCGCTGCTACGAGCTATCCACGGGCCGGGTCATAACATCGTGTCACGTGGTCTTCGATGAATCCGTCTACCCCTTCCGCAACTCCGGCACGGTTGCTGCTCCAGCACCTCCAGCGGCGACTGACGATCCACCGTTCACGTCGTGCGGTGACCACGGCGGGCACCGCTCACGACACCATCAGACGCCGGCTGTTCCGACCACTGACGGAGCACCATCTTCTCCACTATCAAACGGAGGAACGACGTCACCCACCGCTTCAACGCCATCGGCTACGACGTCGTCCACGGCTACACCAACCGCGGGCACACCAGCTGCGGCGCCCGCGACCGCTGCACCTGGTCATCTGATGGTCACTCAAGCCAGGGCTGGGATCCATAAACCCAACCCTAAATACGCCATGACGGCTTCTGAGGCTTCAGCGACCATCTCTCTGATCCCCAAGAGCGTCTGCGGCGCCATCAAAGACCCCCACTGGTTTGCCGCTATGAAAACCGAATTTGATGCGTTACAGGCTAACAAGACCTAGACCCTCGTACCACGACCTCCAGGCGCTCGTGTGATCACCGAGAAGTGGGTCTTCAAACACAAGATGAACCCCGACGGCACCCTAGAATGCTACAAGGCTCGATGGGTTGTGCGCGGGTTCAATCAGCGCCCCGGCATCGACTTCGGCGAGACTTTCTCTCCGGTCGTGAAGCCGGCCACGATCCGCACCGTTCTCACGCTCATGGCGACGTACAAATGGCCGGCGCATCAACTGGATGTCTCGAACGCCTTCCTCCACGGCAATCTTCAAGAATAGGTGTATAGCCAGCAACCTACTGGGTTCGTTGATCCTCAACGCCCCAACGATGTCTGCCTGCTATCGCGCTCCCTCTATGGTCTACGGCAAGCACCATGGGCGTGGTTCGAACGCTTCGTCGGCCACGTGACCAGCCTCGGGTTCATCCAGTCGAAGGCCGATTCACCCCTCTTCGTCTACCACCGCAACGGGGCAACGGCGTATTTGCTGCTCTACGTCGACGACATGATCCTGTCTGCATCCTCGACGTCACTCCTTCGCCATGTCATCACACGGCTCCACGACGCCTTCGCCATGAAAGACATGGGGCCAGTTCGACACTTCCTCGGCATCAACGTGCGACGCAACAACGATGGCTTCTTCCTCTCCCAGTCAGCGTACGCTGAAGAGCTCCTAGAACGTGCTGGCATGGCCAACTGCAACCCCGTCGTCACGCCCACGGACACCAAGCCGAAGGCATCTGCTGCTGACGGGAAGCTGATCGCTGACGCCACCACTTACCAGAGTATTGCCGGCGCGCTGCAATATCTGACCATCATGCGACCAAATATTGCGTACGCCGTGCAACAGGTCTGTTTGCACATGCACGCGCTGCGAGATGTGCACCAGACGATGCTCAAACGCATCCTCTGGTATGTCCGAGGAACAACAACACTCAGAGTTTAGCTACGCGCCACGCCGTCGCCGATGATCACCGCCTACTCCGACGCCGATTGGGCAGGATGCCCGGACACACGGCGCTCCACGTCTGGCTTCTGTGTTTTCTTCGGCAACTCGCTCGTCTCGTGGTCCTCCAAGAGGCAAACCACGGTGTCGAGATCGAGCGCGGAAGCCGAGTATCGCGCCATCGCCAACGCCGTCTCCGAGTGCTCGTGGCTTCGACACCTCCTTGGCGAGCTCCTGTGCAAAGTACCAAGTGCGACAGTGGCGTTCTGCGACAACATATCATTGGTCTACATGTCTCGCAACCCCGTACATCACCGACGCACGAAGCACATTGAATTAGACATACACTTCGTTCGTGAGAAGGTCGCCATTGGTGAGCTCCGAGTCACGCACGTTCCTAGTGCGCGACAACTCGCCGATGTGTTCACGAAAGGACTGCCTTCGGCGCTCTTCCTCGACTCCAGAGACAGCCTCTCCGTCACCACAGCCGACATCGAGACTGCGGGGGGGGGGGGGGGGTGTCAGCGGAATCCGGTCTCCACCAACAGATAGCACATGACCAGGTCTTCACGGTTGGCACCACCTGCTCCCGAATCGCCCGAGGCTAGCTAGGCCATGCGCCCGAGTCATCAGCGTCATGCGCGCACCTCACGACTTCGGCGCCCACGCTCGAGCGGTCACCACGGCATGTAGATCCGCTTAGCACGCGCCCGCTCTCGCCTGTACGCAGCTGGCCAAAGGCCACTGCCACAGTTGTACTATATATGTAAATCACCAGAGAGCAATACAAGTTGTCCAATTGATCTATACAATTCTACAAGCCCAATCCAGTTTGGGTATTGTGTTGCTTGAGATCACCTGACAAGCTCACATTTTTACATTTCATTTTTCACATTTTTACACATTTTTGTCGTATATATACGTGCATCCATTTTTCATGAAGAGTTATAAACTGTTTAATCGATGTTTTGTCAGGTTTCCGGTTATTGAATATGGATCATCCTTCTTCATTAAGATTTGGAGCTAAATTCATGAAGAATCCATTCTAATAGTTTCTGAACACAATATGTTCTCTACAAGTTCTGCAGCAACGTGCGGGGTCTGGTTCTACATGTAGGGTGAACCAAGCATGTACTCAGTTGAAAATCAAGATGGTGCCTATCCTTGGCACCAACACGAACCCACATATATAAGAACCCACCATCACAGCATGCCTTGTTCCACTAAGAAAATATGTACTAAATCTGTTTCAAATTATAGTTTGTTTGACTTTTTTTACCTTAAGTTTGACCACTCGTCTTATTAAAAAAATTATACAAAATATTACTTCTTTTGTTGTGGCTTGCTTTATTAACAAAAATTCTTCAAGAATGACTTAATTTGACTATTTTGTACAATTTTTTTTTTTTTTGAAAAAAAAGACGAGTGATCAAACTTGAGATTAAAAAGGTCAAACGAATTATAATTTGAAGCGGATGGAGTACATCTCCCAAATCTTGACGCTCAGAATAAGAAAGGACAAGAAACCACCTCTGAACCTGACACTAACTATGACAGAACGTTGAACGCCCGGGCCTCCTTGGCCACCCTGACGAACACGTCCTCCAGCGTGGCGTCCGCCACGCCCCACCCCAGCACCGGGAACGCTCGCCGCGCCACCTCCACTGCTCTGAAGACGCTGACAAGGCCCACCTCCCGCCGAGGCAGCGCGAACTTCTGCGTTCCGGACACGCTGTAGATCCTGGTGTAGCCGGGCGACAGCCGGCTCACGATCATCTCCACCGCTTCCTCGTGCTCCGGCGAAGTCGTGATCGTCAGGATCCGCGTGCCGCCATACCTCGCCTTCAGCTGCATTGTGTACATATTTGCCACCATGTAAGATGTAACTAATGACCATGCATCTTGCAACACAGCGCGCAACAAGGTTTCTGTAATACTGGGCTCCAAATTAGGTGGTTTCCAGCATCTCGTTTCTCTGGTGGGTCGATGCGCAGGCGTGCATTGCGTACCTCCTTGGGAGTTCCAATGCACTGGAAGTTGCCGTTGATGAAGATGCCGATGCGATCGCACAGCTCCTCAGCCTCCTCCATGGAATGTGCTGTGATACGAATGTAAGGCAGATATATGCTGAAAGGTCCAAGACAATGCATGTAAGCAACTGAAAAATTAAAACAGACAAGAGGAGGGTGGTTGGTTACTGGTAAGAATGATGGTGCAGTCTTTCTTTGCTCGCTTGATGACGTTCCACAGATCGTTCCTCGACCTTGAGTCGAGCCCAGTGCTCGGCTCGTCCATGTAAACAACCTTAGGATTGCCTATGAGCGCGATGGCGACGCTGAGCCTTCTTTTCATGCCCCCGCTGTACTTGCTTACAGATTTGTCGCCGAAACCGCTGTGGAACAGATTTACGCTCTTCAGGGAGTCTTCCACTGCCTGGATCAGCGGCCAATATAGTTCATGATCAAACACAATCAGTTCCAGTCATTACATGTAGCAGAAAGAAATCAGATGATCTACTCTTGCAGACTATATGTAATTTCAGATGCGCATAAACAAAGCAGTATAAGGTAGTTCTTATATTGTAAGTAGATTGCAAGATTTATTCTAGTTGGTTCATGGCTTCAAAGTTCAAACTACCTGTGTTAGAGCAGCACCTGTGAGATTCTTCATCCGACCATAGAACATCAGATGCTCTCTTCCTGTCAGAGGCTCCCAAAGCAAACTGCACACACAATGCACATGATTATTTTAGTTAGCATCACAGCACTGGCAAAACCACCTAAAACATCACCACTGACAAAAGTCTCCTGTGATCATACTCGTGCTGTGGGCATACACCAATATTTGTGTATATTTCGTCCATGTCTGTCCTCAAATCCATTCCATGTATATAAGCAGTTCCATAAGTCGGTTTCACAAGGCCAATCATCTGCATATGCATTCCATGAGCAATGTGGAAATAAATTCTGAAAATTGTTGCACAATAACGAAAGAAGAAGAAGCAGCATTCATGATAGGAATTATTGCTTACCATGTTGATGAAGGATGTTTTCCCTGCCCCATTGGGACCCAGCATCCCAAAGCACTGCCCTTTGCGCAAAGCCAGCGACAATCCTTTAACAGCATGCTTGTCAGGGTTCCCATTCTTTCCAGGATACACTTTCTTCAGATTATGGCAGATGATCATATTCCTCATGTCCATATCCTTTAATAATCGTCTCACCACCTTGCGCTGACAGTAATTTTTTTGAAGAATAAATTCAGAAAATTATCCATGTTCGTTGTATAATAATTCAGCTCTATGCTTGTCTAACCTCTAGGGACACATCAGGCTTTGCCGTATAAACATGGACCCTCCTGGATTGCCTCTTCAATTTGTTTGGTTTCTGTGATGGCGATGAATGTTTTGTCGACTAGAAATCCAAAGAGAAACAGAGGCTGCCAGTGCCATGCAGGTCTATGGTCCAGTAAAAATGCTACAAGGAGGAGAACTATCCATTCGATAGACATTAGAACCAAAACATCTTTCATCCCGTTAACCGGGTCGTTCAAGTCCACCCATCGCATCCCAGGTTTTCCCATGTTCCTTCCAGCAGCGGCATACTCTGCAAGCTCGTATATTCCTCGGTACAGGGAGAACCCAGGAACAAGCTCCATTGTTACAAGCCAATGTCCTAAACAGTTTGTGATGCCAATTGAAGCTTTTTACAGAATTTATAAGTTCAGAAAACTCTTATCTAAAAAATAAGTTCAGAAAACTGGAGCGAAAATGTTACTTGGGAAGGTTGCATCCTCGATGAATATCTTCAAAAGCGCTTCACCAAGAAGGCTAGTGCCAAAGACATACATGTAACCAATCACTGTAACACAGAGAAGGATGATCCATATCCATCCATATAAGCCCATCGAGAGAACCATGCAATTTTGTTGATTACTTAATGCACGTTTTATTTTACTACTAACCACTAGCAGTCTTGACAGACGAGAAGAAAGTTGCAAGCAGAAAAGCAAGCACGATCTGCAGGTTGATGCATACGAAGTAGAACAGACACTGTATGATGTAGCTATTTAGTCTGAATATAACCAGCCCTGCAAGACCAAGGGAGTTCTTTGCATAATTTGCCCGCATATTTGCTCGGAGTGAATCCAAGAAATTCAGTAACATGGAGTTAACTGGTACCTATAATGGACCCAGAGATGATGAAAATCATCATGTAGGCTGCTGAAAGGGCCAAGAAATAGGCGTAAGATATCAGCCAGTAAGGTGCATCCTTCAGCCCATGCATCTTCATCATTAGTCTTAGTCTCTGCTGCTTCTCGTAAACAAGGTATGTCAATATTACCTACAAAAACATGAAAAAAAAATCAGCAAACTTATTTATGAGTTCACCGAAGCTCAGTAAGTTAAAATTGACTCACTGGAAGGAGGAGCTGAACCGTCCAGGTAAAGAACAGTGCATCCAGGAGAGTGGTAAAGTCCAGCCTCATTTTAACTGCAGCTTTGGGCATTTCTTTCAAAAACTGGAGGCGCAGTCTCTGCATTTTCTCCTTTAAAAAAGTTCAGATATGCAGTGGATGCCTACAATGGAAATAGTAGCTACAAAAGTAAGTCATACTGCATTCCCCACTATCATAAGAAACACCTGAAAAGATTATTTTACTATTAAGCTATTTCTCACTGAGAAAGTTGACTTGAAAAAAAAATTGTAGGCAAGTGTAAGTACCATATTAACCAACCGTGAAACACGCAAAACTGTCATTGGATGGTGTCCATTATCTCTGCTGAAGCTGGAGTTGTACCAAACATATACATGGAAGCGCCTCTTGCTTGTATCGAGGAAGTCATAACCTATAGGAATATTTGCTTGACTTATTAAAATTGTAGGGTACAATCTATTAGGACAGATTGACAAATTTTTCTGAATTCAGATTAGGCTACCAGCGAGGAACTCGTTAGATCTTCGCCTCTTATTCCCACCCTTATAACCCTTGAACATATGGTTATTTATCACCGATGAATTGTCGCACCACGACGACAAAGCTTGAACGCACTGCATATCTGTGTCCATTTCATATATAGTGAAGATAAGAGTGAAGTTATTGTACTTATACATAAATTCTGCATAGAGTAGAAGAAGAAAATTGATGGCATGTAACTCTGCAATGTGCACTCTACTACCTATTTCCACACAAGCAAACATGTATTTCAGACTTTCAGTAAGCATAGAAACATTTTTTTTACCAGATTCTATTGGTATCCCATCAAAAGGTGCTGAAAAATTGCGTGACTCTGACCAGCACTGCGGTTGGAGCAGATACAAGGTCTCGTTTGGAACGAGACCCGGTTCAATGAACAGAACATGCGCCGGCAGCGAGCTTGAACCCTGGAAGGCGAAATTCACCGTCAGTCAGTCCTTCCCATCAGAATCATCAGAACAAAGAAGCACAAGCTTTTGCAAAAATGCAGCTCGATGATCATGAATAATGATTGATCAAGGTAAGGTACTTACAGGAACTACTGTCGAGAACAAATCCAGGTAGTCGGAAGAATTCGAAGCAGCAGGCATGAGTCTGTACTGTGGGGGGACAGGTGGGAACAGCAAGCTTCCAAGGCCTGCCAAAAAGGTTCAGCAAGAACAAAGAGCTAGCAATGATCTGAGATGAGCACCCAACCAAATATGCACAAGATTTCCACGCAAAGTCTGTACGTACCTTGGGCAAGCTGGCGGTTCTGGCCGGTGAGAAGCACGGTGGCGGGGCAGTTCTCCGACGCGTTGCACGGCCGCGGGTGCAGGCCCGTCAGTGCACGCGCCTCGGTGGGCGGCACCTGCACCAGCGGCGGCCACCTCGGCGGCGCGGGCACGGCGCAGGCGAGCGCCTGGATGGGCGTGGAATACTGGATGCCGCACTCCGTGCCGACGCAGCCGCACCGGAACGGAGGCCGCTCCAGCTCGCTGTCCACCACGTGCTGGATGGTGACGAGGAGCACGCAGAGCAGCACCGGGAACGCGGCGATCGCGGCGTTCGTCCTCGCGTTCCTCCTCTGTGCACCGGGAACACGTCGTGGTGTGTGCATCAAAGCAAAACCATGCATTCCGGTAAACAGCTATAGCTAGGAGGATTTGCTTGCTTGCGTTTCTTGAAATGACATCTATGCATGGTAACAAAGCATCTGCAAGTGGTAGCTCCAGAGATTTCGTTACCTGGAAAGAGAGGTTCTTGAGGAAGAAGGCATGGACCTGCCTGGAAAACCTTGCAGGACCACGCGATCGCCGAGACTCCATGAGTCCTGTCCTGACTAAGTTCAACTGAGACAGCGAGCAACTGACTAACAGATGACGCGATCGAGGAAGAAGAGGCACAGCAAGTGACGAGTCATATACTACCACCGACACCGAGCTCACCTGCTGGCTGCTGCTCCTGATATAGAATTGCAGAGCTGCCAGAGCAGTAAGTAGCACAAGCACACAGCAGAGTCGAGTCCAGTCCAGCAGCTGGCCGGCTCAGGAGTCAGCAGGTCAGGCCAGCAGCCCCGCGAATGCCTCGTGGCGCGCGCCGTGCCGCCTGCCCGTCTGTCCGTCCGGGTATCAGCCGGGAACGCGGCGGCGGCGGATTACCGGTGAAGCATTCAGTTTCTGTTTCTCCATGGAAGCCGATGCATGACGTTGGCTTGAAGAAATCTGTGCCCCCGCTTCAATGCTGCTGCCGTCGCCTCAGCCGGGTATTACGGGATCGGAGCCTAGCTAGCCTTGTTTTTGTTTTGGCACAGTCACTGGTTTACAAAATGCACATGGAGAGAGCGAGCTTAACGATGGGAATCTGGCTTACCGTATATGTATAGCAACCGTCCCTCAGCATTCTTTTTTTTTTTTTGGAGTTGCGTCCCGGAGTAATAACTAATCCAAATCTCATGCTGAGAGACCAATGCAAGAAGGCTAGATCCATTGAGGAAAGTAAAATAACTAGCCTTGTGTTGGTCGCAAGCGCATTGAACGATAATTTCAATGGAGAGAGTATGTCATTTTCAATCTTCATAACTTTGTAGCCATAGTCCTGAACCACCTTCGTGGCTGCATTAGGGCATGTACAGCCCATAGCCGTCTTTGAATCTGTCATACAGACAAACTAAAAAGACAGGGCATACAACACATGATCTATTTCATTGCAGTGCAAGGTGTTTAATGCTTTACATGTAGCCAAGATCAATGATAAATGAATTTTCTTGTATTACTATTATGTTGCTATTTGATAGAAAATACACCAAGCATAAATACGAGCAACATGATTGCAATATTTTGAGGAAACCATCAATATAATAAATATATTACATATAATTGCAACACTCAAAGTTCTTCTGGTACATGAGTCACCACCCTTCAAAACTTCAATGAATGCAATTTTTCTACTAGCACATGATCCGCAAGAGTATAAAATTATACTACTATTTTCTTTTCTGCTCCATCAGTGTTACACTTGCACAAGAGAAGGTACGTACAAGTATGATTGTAATCTCCTAGTTCGTTTCAGTCGTAAACGATCGTGGATTATTTACTGCTGGCTGGTTTGGTGTGAGAGAAAAATACTATTCTAGCTTATAATCCACGATCGATAGGAAAAAAAACGATGTTCTCGGTGCTTGAGTTTCCTCCATGACACACGCCGCTACGTCACCATGCATGTCTTAGTCTGCACGAGAAGCATCGGTGTAGAATGTGATCGAGTTAATCAACATTGGTGCCTGCGACTCAAATACGGATCAGATCGGATCACACTTATCGACATGATAAACAAATCTCCAGCATTATACACTTGAACGTGTGGCTATTCTTTCATTCTGACACCAGCGCAGATCTTAGTGCATCTTAGTCTAAACTTCGGCCCATGCTTCCTTCGAACATGTGCCTATTATTTCTACTGATATAGAGAAGAAAGGTACAAACCCTAGGGATAAAGGAAAATCAAAAGGCTAACTAGAACATCTCTAATAGTCCCTAAAAATCAATTGATAAATCAAGGACTTTTCAAGTCGCTAAAAAAAGTAGGGAGAATATTTGTTGCTTTTCTCAAACCGTTTTCAATATCCCGCCGCTCATAAAAGTTGAAGGCATTATTATGCAAATTGACAAGTTTCGAAAGCACTGGAAACCACCCAAAGCAGCCTGGCCAATGGTTTGTGTGCCAAAGACAGAATGAGGATTGGATGTCATCAATCTCAGAGTCCAAAATGAAAGCCACCTCCTCAAACACCTGCACAAATTTTATAATCACAAAGATATTCCCTGGGTTCAATTTGTCTGGAGGAAATATTATGCTGGCAATAAACTGTCTATTCTTCAGGGTCCACAAAAGGGCTCCTTTTGGTAGCGTGATGTTCTTAAGTTGCTCCAACAATTCAAAGGTATATATGTGGTTTCTTTACCGAATGGTGCAACCTGCTTACTCTGGCATGACTTTTGGGAGGGTAATATTTGGTGTCAGACTTATCCAGAGCTTTTTTCTTTCAGCAAGAATATCTTCAGTCAGCCACCCAAGCCCAACAATTTCAGGATTTGTTTCACTTACCCTTATCACAAGAAGCCCATGTTCAATTCTTGGAGCTTTCCTTGATGCTTCAGAGTCTCAACCTGTCACAAGCTGAGAACATTTGGACTTACATTTGGGGTTCTTCTACTTTCACCTCCAACACTACAAGCATTTAATTAGTCACCGTCAAGTCCACCAAGGTTATCAATGGTTATGGAAGTCATAATGTCAAAACAAGAGAAAGTTCTTTTTTAGCTTCTTCTAAAAGACAGGCTGAGTACTAGAGCCTTATTGAAGCGCAAGAATATGTATCTCGAGGATTATTCTTGTGGTTCCTGCTCTTTGGATTATGAAGAGGATCTTTTTCACTTATTCTTTCACTGCCCCTTTGCTGTGAGCTGTTGGTACAGCCTGAACTTTATGGTTCCTAATTCATCAGATCTGGACGGTTTGTTACAACGCTTTATACTTCAACTTCGGGTTCCTTTCTTCATGGAATTGATTATCACAATGTGTTGGGCAATTTGGACTATGTGTAATGCTGCTATCTTCAGAAATCTTGCTCCCTCACACAGTCACACTGCATCATTGCAAGACTGTCTTCAAGCAGGAATTTGCCTTAGTTATCCTAAGGGTAAAGTCAAAATACCTTCCTCACATTGGTCAATGGCTAGAAGCCTTTGTGTAATTTTCTTTATTTACTTTTGTACCTTTTTTGTTTCCTGAAAACCTCTGTACTCTTTGTTTTGTTTTGTTTTGTTTTGTTTATTCAATAAAATTTCAGTAGGGGCTTTTGCTCCTCCTGTTCCGTCAAAGAAAAAAAATTGAAGGCAATTTTGCACTAGGAATAATCATAAACTATCTCCAAATCACGGTAGCCTTATACTTTCTTTCTCTCTTTTACATTTGAATTGGAAACCCTAGTCCTTTCTCTTTTTCTTCCCCATATCCTTTCACCTCTGGATTGACCGATATATACACGTGCTTATATTTTCCGCGCCATTGGATCAATTTTTCTAGGTGCGAAAAGATTAGGAGTTGAGATAAAGAGTTGTCGGATTTTATTCAACCTTGCAAAAAAATCATGATTAGGAATAGATTTTAGAAACTCTGGGAGATGCTCTTAGGTATAAATCCTAGGAGTAGCTATTCCTTTGATAAAATGCCATCTGATCTTATACCAGGTGACCTAGTTTTATTTAGCGGATCTTAGTAGGATCCATATATTTGTTTACTGCGCTTTATATTCCTCTCACCGTGATTCGCTTTGTTTGAGTGCAGTGCAACCTGGTTTGGTTTCGAGGAAATATCCATTGAACACTGCAGCAAGAAAACTAACCAAGTGGCTCATGATCCGGCAAGACAGGCTATGATCTCGAAAAATTATTGTATCTAGGACGATGATCCCCCTAGCTTTATTGTTCAGCTTTTATCGAATGATGTTCGATCAATAAAGTTTTACCGCTTGGTTTGTCAAACAAAAAACTTGAACTTTCATGTATGTCCATCTGTGTGAGTAAGTTCTGTAGTCTAGAATTAAAATATGTATTAGTACGGTACCTGGAGTACATATGTGCATATACTCGTATTTTCCTTAAAAAATAATGTACAGATGCTCAATGTTTTCCTAAACAGTAAACGGTCTTTACACGGTCGCCCTTCGTTTAGCGTTTAGGCTGTTTATACGGTGTTTAAACAAAGTTAAATGGTCTAAACGATTTTGTACTTTAAAAAAATACATATAATTATATATGTGCATGTAAAAAAATCAAGTATTCTAGCATTTATATATATTTATCCGAGTAAAAATCAATTATTTTGGTATGTATATATATTTATGCATGTGAAAAAACCAAATATTTTCAGTCATTCAGGGTACAAGTACTACATTGTATTTCTTGATGATTATAGTCATTACGTCTGGACAATTCCACTGAGAAATAAATCTGATGTTTTACCCACTGTTCGTGCTTTCATCTCTTATGTGCATACACAATTTCGTCTGCCTATTGTTGCCTTTTAGTCAGACAATGGCCGTGAGTATGACTCTACCGCCATGCGTCTGCTCCTCTCATCTCTCGGCACTCAATTGCGGCTATCTTGCCCTTATACTTCACAGCAGAACGGCAAGGCCGAGAGGATTTTACGAACTGTCAACGATTGTGTTCATACTTTACTAATTCACAGTGCAGCACCCCTACCATTCTGGGCCAAGGCATTGGCCACGGCGACGCGGCTGATCAACCGCCGCCCCTGTCGCGCCACTTGCACTACGACTCTGCACCACCTGTTGTTCGGCGTCGCACCATCCTACGACGAGCTCCGCGTCTTCGGATGCCTGTGCTTCCCCAACATTATCGCCACTACGCCGAACAAGCTCGCCGCACGCTCCACCAAGTGCGTCTTCATCGGATATCCGGCCGACCACCGTGGCTATCGCTGCTACGAGCTATCCACGGGCCGGGTCATAACATCGTGTCACGTGGTCTTCGATGAATCCGTCTACCCCTTCCGCAACTCCGGCACGGTTGCTGCTCCAGCACCTCCAGCGGCGACTGACGATCCACCGTTCACGTCGTGCGGTGACCACGGCGGGCACCGCTCACGACACCATCAGACGCCGGCTGTTCCGACCACTGACGGAGCACCATCTTCTCCACTATCAAACGGAGGAACGACGTCACCCACCGCTTCAACGCCATCGGCTACGACGTCGTCCACGGCTACACCAACCGCGGGCACACCAGCTGCGGCGCCCGCGACCGCTGCACCTGGTCATCTGATGGTCACTCAAGCCAGGGCTGGGATCCATAAACCCAACCCTAAATACGCCATGACGGCTTCTGAGGCTTCAGCGACCATCTCTCTGATCCCCAAGAGCGTCTGCGGCGCCATCAAAGACCCCCACTGGTTTGCCGCTATGAAAACCGAATTTGATGCGTTACAGGCTAACAAGACCTAGACCCTCGTACCACGACCTCCAGGCGCTCGTGTGATCACCGAGAAGTGGGTCTTCAAACACAAGATGAACCCCGACGGCACCCTAGAATGCTACAAGGCTCGATGGGTTGTGCGCGGGTTCAATCAGCGCCCCGGCATCGACTTCGGCGAGACTTTCTCTCCGGTCGTGAAGCCGGCCACGATCCGCACCGTTCTCACGCTCATGGCGACGTACAAATGGCCGGCGCATCAACTGGATGTCTCGAACGCCTTCCTCCACGGCAATCTTCAAGAATAGGTGTATAGCCAGCAACCTACTGGGTTCGTTGATCCTCAACGCCCCAACGATGTCTGCCTGCTATCGCGCTCCCTCTATGGTCTACGGCAAGCACCATGGGCGTGGTTCGAACGCTTCGTCGGCCACGTGACCAGCCTCGGGTTCATCCAGTCGAAGGCCGATTCACCCCTCTTCGTCTACCACCGCAACGGGGCAACGGCGTATTTGCTGCTCTACGTCGACGACATGATCCTGTCTGCATCCTCGACGTCACTCCTTCGCCATGTCATCACACGGCTCCACGACGCCTTCGCCATGAAAGACATGGGGCCAGTTCGACACTTCCTCGGCATCAACGTGCGACGCAACAACGATGGCTTCTTCCTCTCCCAGTCAGCGTACGCTGAAGAGCTCCTAGAACGTGCTGGCATGGCCAACTGCAACCCCGTCGTCACGCCCACGGACACCAAGCCGAAGGCATCTGCTGCTGACGGGAAGCTGATCGCTGACGCCACCACTTACCAGAGTATTGCCGGCGCGCTGCAATATCTGACCATCATGCGACCAAATATTGCGTACGCCGTGCAACAGGTCTGTTTGCACATGCACGCGCTGCGAGATGTGCACCAGACGATGCTCAAACGCATCCTCTGGTATGTCCGAGGAACAACAACACTCAGAGTTTAGCTACGCGCCACGCCGTCGCCGATGATCACCGCCTACTCCGACGCCGATTGGGCAGGATGCCCGGACACACGGCGCTCCACGTCTGGCTTCTGTGTTTTCTTCGGCAACTCGCTCGTCTCGTGGTCCTCCAAGAGGCAAACCACGGTGTCGAGATCGAGCGCGGAAGCCGAGTATCGCGCCATCGCCAACGCCGTCTCCGAGTGCTCGTGGCTTCGACACCTCCTTGGCGAGCTCCTGTGCAAAGTACCAAGTGCGACAGTGGCGTTCTGCGACAACATATCATTGGTCTACATGTCTCGCAACCCCGTACATCACCGACGCACGAAGCACATTGAATTAGACATACACTTCGTTCGTGAGAAGGTCGCCATTGGTGAGCTCCGAGTCACGCACGTTCCTAGTGCGCGACAACTCGCCGATGTGTTCACGAAAGGACTGCCTTCGGCGCTCTTCCTCGACTCCAGAGACAGCCTCTCCGTCACCACAGCCGACATCGAGACTGCGGGGGGGGGGGGGGGGGTGTCAGCGGAATCCGGTCTCCACCAACAGATAGCACATGACCAGGTCTTCACGGTTGGCACCACCTGCTCCCGAATCGCCCGAGGCTAGCTAGGCCATGCGCCCGAGTCATCAGCGTCATGCGCGCACCTCACGACTTCGGCGCCCACGCTCGAGCGGTCACCACGGCATGTAGATCCGCTTAGCACGCGCCCGCTCTCGCCTGTACGCAGCTGGCCAAAGGCCACTGCCACAGTTGTACTATATATGTAAATCACCAGAGAGCAATACAAGTTGTCCAATTGATCTATACAATTCTACAAGCCCAATCCAGTTTGGGTATTGTGTTGCTTGAGATCACCTGACAAGCTCACATTTTTACATTTCATTTTTCACATTTTTACACATTTTTGTCGTATATATACGTGCATCCATTTTTCATGAAGAGTTATAAACTGTTTAATCGATGTTTTGTCAGGTTTCCGGTTATTGAATATGGATCATCCTTCTTCATTAAGATTTGGAGCTAAATTCATGAAGAATCCATTCTAATAGTTTCTGAACACAATATGTTCTCTACAAGTTCTGCAGCAACGTGCGGGGTCTGGTTCTACATGTAGGGTGAACCAAGCATGTACTCAGTTGAAAATCAAGATGGTGCCTATCCTTGGCACCAACACGAACCCACATATATAAGAACCCACCATCACAGCATGCCTTGTTCCACTAAGAAAATATGTACTAAATCTGTTTCAAATTATAGTTTGTTTGACTTTTTTTACCTTAAGTTTGACCACTCGTCTTATTAAAAAAATTATACAAAATATTACTTCTTTTGTTGTGGCTTGCTTTATTAACAAAAATTCTTCAAGAATGACTTAATTTGACTATTTTGTACAATTTTTTTTTTTTTTGAAAAAAAAGACGAGTGATCAAACTTGAGATTAAAAAGGTCAAACGAATTATAATTTGAAGCGGATGGAGTACATCTCCCAAATCTTGACGCTCAGAATAAGAAAGGACAAGAAACCACCTCTGAACCTGACACTAACTATGACAGAACGTTGAACGCCCGGGCCTCCTTGGCCACCCTGACGAACACGTCCTCCAGCGTGGCGTCCGCCACGCCCCACCCCAGCACCGGGAACGCTCGCCGCGCCACCTCCACTGCTCTGAAGACGCTGACAAGGCCCACCTCCCGCCGAGGCAGCGCGAACTTCTGCGTTCCGGACACGCTGTAGATCCTGGTGTAGCCGGGCGACAGCCGGCTCACGATCATCTCCACCGCTTCCTCGTGCTCCGGCGAAGTCGTGATCGTCAGGATCCGCGTGCCGCCATACCTCGCCTTCAGCTGCATTGTGTACATATTTGCCACCATGTAAGATGTAACTAATGACCATGCATCTTGCAACACAGCGCGCAACAAGGTTTCTGTAATACTGGGCTCCAAATTAGGTGGTTTCCAGCATCTCGTTTCTCTGGTGGGTCGATGTGCAGGCGTGCATTGCGTACCTCCTTGGGAGTTCCAATGCACTGGAAGTTGCCGTTGATGAAGATGCCGATGCGATCGCACAGCTCCTCAGCCTCCTCCATGGAATGTGCTGTGATACGAATGTAAGGCAGATATATGCTGAAAGGTCCAAGACAAAGCATGTAAACAACTGAAAAATTAAAACAGACAAGAGGAGGGTGGTTGGTTACTGGTAAGAATGATGGTGCAGTCTTTCTTTGCTCGCTTGATGACGTTCCACAGATCGTTCCTCGACCTTGAGTCGAGCCCAGTGCTCGGCTCGTCCATGTAAACAACCTTAGGATTGCCTATGAGCGCGATGGCGACGCTGAGCCTTCTTTTCATGCCCCCGCTGTACTTGCTTACAGATTTGTCGCCGAAACCGCTGTGGAACAGATTTACGCTCTTCAGGGAGTCTTCCACTGCCTGGATCAGCGGCCAATATAGTTCATGATCAAACACAATCAGTTCCAGTCATTACATGTAGCAGAAAGAAATCAGATGATCTACTCTTGCAGACTATATGTAATTTCAGATGCGCATAAACAAAGCAGTATAAGGTAGTTCTTATATTGTAAGTAGATTGCAAGATTTATTCTAGTTGGTTCATGGCTTCAAAGTTCAAACTACCTGTGTTAGAGCAGCACCTGTGAGATTCTTCATCCGACCATAGAACATCAGATGCTCTCTTCCTGTCAGAGGCTCCCAAAGCAAACTGCACACACAATGCACATGATTATTTTAGTTAGCATCACAGCACTGGCAAAACCACCTAAAACATCACCACTGACAAAAGTCTCCTGTGATCATACTCGTGCTGTGGGCATACACCAATATTTGTGTATATTTCGTCCATGTCTGTCCTCAAATCCATTCCATGTATATAAGCAGTTCCATAAGTCGGTTTCACAAGGCCAATCATCTGCATATGCATTCCATGAGCAATGTGGAAATAAATTCTGAAAATTGTTGCACAATAATGAAAGAAGAAGAAGCAGCATTCATGATAGGAATTATTGCTTACCATGTTGATGAAGGATGTTTTCCCTGCCCCATTGGGACCCAGCATCCCAAAGCACTGCCCTTTGCGCAAAGCCAGCGACAATCCTTTAACAGCATGCTTGTCAGGGTTCCCATTCTTTCCAGGATACACTTTCTTCAGATTATGGCAGATGATCATATTCCTCATGTCCATATCCTTTAATAATCGTCTCACCACCTTGCGCTGACAGTAATTTTTTTGAAGAATAAATTCAGAAAATTATCCATGTTCGTTGTATAATAATTCAGCTCTATGCTTGGCTAACCTCTAGGGACACATCAGGCTTTGCCGTATAAACATGGACCCTCCTGGATTGCCTCTTCAATTTGTTTGGTTTCTGTGATGGCGATGAATGTTTTGTCGACAGAAATCCAAAGAGAAACAGAGGCTGCCAGTGCCATGCAGGTCTATGGTCCAGTAAAAATGCTACAAGGAGGAGAACTATCCATTCGATAGACATTAGAACCAAAACATCTTTCATCCCGTTAACCGGGTCGTTCAAGTCCACCCATCGCATCCCAGGTTTTCCCATGTTCCTTCCAGCAGCGGCATACTCTGCAAGCTCGTATATTCCTCGGTACAGGGAGAACCCAGGAACAAGCTCCATTGTTACAAGCCAATGTCCTAAACAGTTTGTGATGCCAATTGAAGCTTTTTACAGAATTTATAAGTTCAGAAAACTCTTATCTAAAAAATAAGTTCAGAAAACTGGAGCGAAAATGTTACTTGGGAAGGTTGCATCCTCGATGAATATCTTCAAAAGCGCTTCACCAAGAAGGCTAGTGCCAAAGACATACATGTAACCAATCACTGTAACACAGAGAAGGATGATCCATATCCATCCATATAAGCCCATCGAGAGAACCATGCAATTTTGTTGATTACTTAATGCACGTTTTATTTTACTACTAACCACTAGCAGTCTTGACAGACGAGAAGAAAGTTGCAAGCAGAAAAGCAAGCACGATCTGCAGGTTGATGCATACGAAGTAGAACAGACACTGTATGATGTAGCTATTTAGTCTGAATATAACCAGCCCTGCAAGACCAAGGGAGTTCTTTGCATAATTTGCCCGCATATTTGCTCGGAGTGAATCCAAGAAATTCAGTAACATGGAGTTAACTGGTACCTATAATGGACCCAGAGATGATGAAAATCATCATGTAGGCTGCTGAAAGAGCCAAGAAATAGGCGTAAGATATCAGCCAGTAAGGTGCATCCTTCAGCCCATGCATCTTCATCATTAGTCTTAGTCTCTGCTGCTTCTCGTAAACAAGGTATGTCAATATTACCTACAAAAACATGAAAAAAAATCAGCAAACTTATTTATGAGTTCACCGAAGCTCAGTAAGTTAAAATTGACTCACTGGAAGGAGGAGCTGAACCGTCCAGGTAAAGAACAGTGCATCCAGGAGAGTGGTAAAGTCCAGCCTCATTTTAACTGCAGCTTTGGGCATTTCTTTCAAAAACTGGAGGCGCATCTCTGCATTTTCTCCTTTAAAAAAGTTCAGATATGCAGTGGATGCCTACAATGGAAATAGTAGCTACAAAAGTAAGTCATACTGCATTCCCCACTATCATAAGAAACACCTGAAAAGATTATTTTACTATTAAGCTATTTCTCACTGAAAAAGTTGACTGAAAAAAAAATTGTAGGCAAGTGTAAGTACCATATTAACCAACCGTGAAACACGCAAAACTGTCATTGGATGGTGTCCATTATCTCTGCTGAAGCTGGAGTTGTACCAAACATATACATGGAAGCGCCTCTTGCTTGTATCGAGGAAGTCATAACCTATAGGAATATTTGCTTGACTTATTAAAATTGTAGGGTACAATCTATTAGGACAGATGACAAATTTTTCTGAATTCAGATTAGGCTACCAGCGAGGAACTCGTTAGATCTTCGCCTCTTATTCCCACCCTTATAACCCTTGAACATATGGTTATTTATCACCGATGAATTGTCGCACCACTGACGACAAAGCTTGAACGCACTGCATATCTGTGTCCATTTCATATATAGTGAAGATAAGAGTGAAGTTATTGTACTTGTACATAAATTCTGCATAGAGTAGAAGAAGAAAATTGAGGCATGTAACTCTGCAATGTGCACTCTACTACCTATTTCCACACAAGCAAACATGTATTTCAGACTTTCAGTAAGCATAGAAACATTTTTTTTTACCAGATTCTATTGGTATCCCATCAAAAGGTGCTGAAAAATTGCGTGACTCTGACCAGCACTGCGGTTGGAGCAGATACAAGGTCTCGTTTGGAACGAGACCCGGTTCAATGAACAGAACATGCGCCGGCAGCGAGCTTGAACCCTGGAAGGCGAAATTCACCGTCAGTCAGTCCTTCCCATCAGAATCATCAGAACAAAGAAGCACAAGCTTTTGCAAAAATGCAGCTCGATGATCATGAATAATGATTGATCAAGGTAAGGTACTTACAGGAACTACTGTCGAGAACAAATCCAGGTAGTCGGAAGAATTCGAAGCAGCAGGCATGAGTCTGTACTGTGGGGGGACAGGTGGGAACAGCAAGCTTCCAAGGCCTGCCAAAAAGGTTCAGCAAGAACAAAGAGCTAGCAATGATCTGAGATGAGCACCCAACCAAATATGCACAAGATTTCCACGCAAAGTCTGTACGTACCTTGGGCAAGCTGGCGGTTCTGGCCGGTGAGAAGCACGGTGGCGGGGCAGTTCTCCGACGCGTTGCACGGCCGCGGGTGCAGGCCCGTCAGTGCACGCGCCTCGGTGGGCGGCACCTGCACCAGCGGCGGCCACCTCGGCGGCGCGGGCACGGCGCAGGCGAGCGCCTGGATGGGCGTGGAATACTGGATGCCGCACTCCGTGCCGACGCAGCCGCACCGGAACGGAGGCCGCTCCAGCTCGCTGTCCACCACGTGCTGGATGGTGACGAGGAGCACGCAGAGCAGCACCGGGAACGCGGCGATCGCGGCGTTCGTCCTCGCGTTCCTCCTCTGTGCACCGGGAACACGTCGTGGTGTGTGCATCAAAGCAAAACCATGCATTCCGGTAAACAGCTATAGCTAGGAGGATTTGCTTGCTTGCGTTTCTTGAAATGACATCTATGCATGGTAACAAAGCATCTGCAAGTGGTAGCTCCAGAGATTTCGTTACCTGGAAAGAGAGGTTCTTGAGGAAGAAGGCATGGACCTGCCTGGAAAACCTTGCAGGACCACGCGATCGCCGAGACTCCATGAGTCCTGTCCTGACTAAGTTCAACTGAGACAGCGAGCAACAACTGACTAACAGATGACGCGATCGAGGAAGAAGAGGCACAGCAAGTGACGAGTCATATACTACCACCGACACCGAGCTCACCTGCTGGCTGCTGCTCCTGATATAGAATTGCAGAGCTGCCAGAGCAGTAAGTAGCACAAGCACACAGCAGAGTCGAGTCCAGTCCAGCAGCTGGCCGGCTCAGGAGTCAGCAGGTCAGGCCAGCAGCCCCGCGAATGCCTCGTGGCGCGCGCCGTGCCGCCTGCCCGTCTGTCCGTCCGGGTATCAGCCGGGAACGCGGCGGCGGCGGATTACCGGTGAAGCATTCAGTTTCTGTTTCTCCATGGAAGCCGATGCATGACGTTGGCTTGAAGAAATCTGTGCCCCCGCTTCAATGCTGCTGCCGTCGCCTCAGCCGGGTATTACGGGATCGGAGCCTAGCTAGCCTTGTTTTTGTTTTGGCACAGTCACTGGTTTACAAAATGCACATGGAGAGAGCGAGCTTAACGATGGGAATCTGGCTTACCGTATATGTATAGCAACCGTCCCTCAGCATTCTTTTTTTTTTTTTGGAGTTGCGTCCCGGAGTAATAACTAATCCAAATCTCATGCTGAGAGACCAATGCAAGAAGGCTAGATCCATTGAGGAAAGTAAAATAACTAGCCTTGTGTTGGTCGCAAGCGCATTGAACGATAATTTCAATGGAGAGAGTATGTCATTTTCAATCTTCATAACTTTGTAGCCATAGTCCTGAACCACCTTCGTGGCTGCATTAGGGCATGTACAGCCCATAGCCGTCTTTGAATCTGTCATACAGACAAACTAAAAAGACGGGGCATACAACACATGATCTATTTCATTGCATGCAAGGTGTTTAATGCTTTACATGTAGCCAAGATCAATGATAAATGAATTTTTTTGTATTACTATTATGTTGCTATTTGATAGAAAATACACCAAGCATAAATATGAGCAACATGATTGCAATATTTTGAGGAAACCATCAATATAATAAATATATTACATATAATTGCAACACTCAAAGTTCTTCTGGTACATGAGTCACCACCCTTCAAAACTTCAATGAATGCAATTTTTCTACTAGCACATGATCCGCAAGAGTATAAAATTATACTACTATTTTCTTTTCTGCTCCATCAGTGTTACACTTGCACAAGAGAAGGTACGTACAAGTATGATTGTAATCTCCTTCGTTTCATCGTAAACGATCGTGGATTATTTACTGCTGGCTGGTTTGGTGTGAGAGAAAAATACTATTCTAGCTTATAATCCACGATCGATAGGAAAAAAAAACGATGTTCTCGGTGCTTGAGTTTCCTCCATGACACACGCCGCTACGTCACCATGCATGTCTTAGTCTGCACGAGAAGCATCGGTGTAGAATGTGATCGAGTTAATCAACATTGGTGCCTGCGACTCAAATACGGATCAGATCGGATCACACTTATCGACATGATAAACAAATCTCCAGCATTATACACTGGAACGTGTGGCTATTCTTTCATTCTGACACCAGCGCAGATCTTAGTACATCTTAGTCTAAACTTCGGCCCATGCTTCCTTCGAACATGTGCCTATTATTTCTACTGATATAGAGAAGAAAGGTACAAACCCTAGGGATAAAGGAAAATCAAAAGGCTAACTAGAACATCTCTAATAGTCCCTAAAAATCAATTGATAAATCAAGGACTTTTTCAAGTCGCTAAAAAAAGTAGGGAGAATATTTGTTGCTTTTCTCAAACCGTTTTCAATATCCCGCCGCTCATAAAAGTTGAAGGCGTTATTATGCAAATTGACAAGTTTCGAAAGCACTGGAAACCACCCAAAGCAGCCTGGCCAATGGTTTGTGTGCCAAAGACAGAATGAGGATTGGATGTCATCAATCTCAGAGTCCAAAATGAAAGCCACCTCCTCAAACACCTGCACAAATTTTATAATCACAAAGATATTCCCTGGGTTCAATTTGTCTGGAGGAAATATTATGCTGGCAATAAACTGTCTATTCTTCAGGGTCCACAAAAGGGCTCCTTTTGGTAGCGTGATGTTCTTAAGTTGCTCCAACAATTCAAAGGTATATATGTGGTTTCTTTACCGAATGGTGCAACCTGCTTACTCTGGCATGACTTTTGGGAGGGTAATATTTGGTGTCAGACTTATCCAGAGCTTTTTTCTTTCAGCAAGAATATCTTCAGTCAGCCACCCAAGCCCAACAATTTCAGGATTTGTTTCACTTACCCTTATCACAAGAAGCCCATGTTCAATTCTTGGAGCTTTCCTTGATGCTTCAGAGTCTCAACCTGTCACAAGCTGAGAACATTTGGACTTACATTTGGGGTTCTTCTACTTTCACCTCCAACACTACAAGCATTTAATTGGTCACCGTCAAGTCCACCAAGGTTATCAATGGTTATGGAAGTCATCATGTCAAAACAAGAGAAAGTTCTATTTTTAGCTTCTTCTAAAAGACAGGCTGAGTACTAGAGCCTTATTGAAGCGCAAGAATATGTATCTCGAGGATTATTCTTGTGGTTCCTGCTCTTTGGATTATGAAGAGGATCTTTTTCACTTATTCTTTCACTGCCCCTTTGCTGTGAGCTGTTGGTACAGCCTGAACTTTATGGTTCCTAATTCATCAGATCTGGACGGTTTGTTACAACGCTTTATACTTCAACTTCGGGTTCCTTTCTTCATGGAATTGATTATCACAATGTGTTGGGCAATTTGGACTATGTGTAATGCTGCTATCTTCAGAAATCTTGCTCCCTCACACAGTCACACTGCATCATTGCAAGACTGTCTTCAAGCAGGAATTTGCCTTAGTTATCCTAAGGGTAAAGTCAAAATACCTTCCTCACATTGGTCAATGGCTAGAAGCCTTTGTGTAATTTTCTTTATTTACTTTTGTACCTTTTTTGTTTCCTGAAAACCTCTGTACTCTTTATTTTGTTTTGTTTTATTCAATAAAATTTCAGTAGGGGCTTTTGCTCCTCCTGTTCCGTCAAAGAAAAAAAAATTGAAGGCAATTTTGCACTAGGAATAATCATAAACTATCTCCAAATCACGGTAGCCTTAGACTTTCTTTCTCTCTTTTACATTTGAATTGGAAACCCTATCCTTTCTCTTTTTCTTCCCCATATCCTTTCACCTCTGGATTGACCGATATATACACGTGCTTATATTTTCCGCGCCATTGGATCAATTTTTCTAGGTGCGAAAAGATTGGGAGTTGAGATAAAGAGTTGTCGGATTTTATTCAACCTTGCAAAAAAATCATGATTAGGAATAGATTTTAGAAACTCTGGGAGATGCTCTTAGGTATAAATCCTAGGAGTAGCTATTCCTTTGATAAAATGCCATCTGATCTTATACCAGGTGACCTAGTTTTATTTAGCGGATCTTAGTAGGATCCATATATTTGTTTACTGCGCTTTATATTCCTCTCACCGTGATTCGCTTTGTTTGAGTGCAGTGCAATCTGGTTTGGTTTCGAGGAAATATCCATTGAACACTGCAGCAAGAAAACTAACCAAGTGGCTCATGATCCGGCAAGACAGGCTATGATCTCGAAAAATTATTGTATCTAGGACGATGATCCCCTAGCTTTATTGTTCAGCTTTTATGGAATGATGTTCGATCGATAAAGTTTTACCGCTTGGTTTGTCAAACAAAAAACTTGAACTTTCATGTATGTCCATCTGTGTGAGTAAGTTCTGTAGTCTAGAATTAAAATATGTATTAGTACGGTACCTGGAGTACATACGTGCATATACTCGTACAATAATAAAGTATGTACAACAGTTTTCTTTATACAGATTCTCAATGTTTTCCTAAACAGTAAACGGTCTTTACACGGTCGCCCTTCGTTTAGCGTTTAGGCTGTTTATATGGTGTTTAAACAAAGTTAAACGGTCTAAACGGTTTTGTACTTTTAAAAAAATACATATAATTATATATGTGCATGTAAAAAAATCAAGTATTCTAGCATTTATATATATTTATCCGAGTAAAAATTAATTATTTTGGTATGTATATATATTTATGCATGTGAAAAGAACCAAATATAGATATTTATGCATGTAACATATCAAGTGTACACATTTATAAATATAATAAACTTAGGTATACAAATTTATCCATACAAAACTGAACTAGATTTACCTCGTGGTCGCCTAAACAACCGTTTAAACAGTTGTTTAGCCCGTTTAATACTGTTCATCTTCGTTCCGTTTATGCCGTTTTTTTTTTATTTTTTGACCGTTTAAACGGTCAACCGTTTAATTTCTGTTTACCTCCTAAACAAAATAGTTTACCAACGTTTACCATTTAGTGGCCGTTTAGACGAACATTGAAGATGCTACGAGGCCATTGTCGGTGCAGGACCCACGGGATACCCCGCAAGGAAGGGAGAAGACCTAGTCTAATTAGGATTCTTTCCTTGTAATCTTAGTAGCAGTATTACTCTGTAATCATACTACGAACTCTCATTGTAAATCGACTAGGACTCTGACCTCCTGACTATATAAAGAGGGCAGGCTCCTTAGATCGAGAGTTCAAGACAACAATTGTACAACACAACACTTCAGAGTCAATCCAACGCAAAGGCTAAACACCGACTGTACGTAGGGCTATTACTCGATCCACGATCGAGGGCCTGAACCAGGACAAACCGACTATCTCTTGCGTTCACCATCGAGTTCTGCATACGCTGAAGCCCAAACATACTGCCCCGGGTACCCGAGTAGCTATTACCCTTGGAATCAAGCGACTACTCGTATACGGCGATTCGGCAGTAGTCATCAACCAAGTCAACAAAGATTGGGATTGCACCAAAGAAAACATGGGTGCTTACTATGCTGAAATCTGAAAACTCAAAAAACATTTCCAAGGATTAGAAATTCTACATGTCCTGCGGGATTCCAACATTGCAGCAGATATTCTTGCCAAGCTTGGATCCGACAGGACAAAGGTCCCACCCGGCGTATTCATAGAGGAGTTATCAACTCCTTCTATCAAACAACCCAGTGAGACAACCACAGAACTCATAGCCAAAGGCAACCAGATTCTGGTGATCAACACTTCATGGACACAGGTTTTTACTGATTACATCAAAGAGAATAAGTTGCCAGCGGAAAAACAGGAAGCCACACAAGTCATTCGCAGAAGCAAGAATTACGTCCTAGTAGGAGACAAGCTATACAGAAGAGCCGCATCATCAGGAGTACTCCTAAAATGCGTCTCATTTGAAGAAGGCAAATAAATCCTAGACGAAATACACTCAGGTTGCTGTGGAAATCATGTCGCTTCAAGAACACTAGTCGGCAAAGCATTTCGCACTGGTTTCTACTGGCCAACCGCTTTGAAAGACGCAGAAGAACTCGACAGAAGATGCAAAAATTGTCAGATGTTCGCAAGACAGGCTCATGTGCCAGCCCACAATCTCATCTGCATCCCACCTGCTTGGCCTTTCTCCTGCTGGGGGCTGGATCAAGTAGGACTTCTCAAGAAAGCAAAGGGCGGTTTCGAGTACATCTTTATAGCAATTGACAAGTTCACCAAGTGGATCGAATACAAATCACTCGCAAAATACAGCGCAACCAAAGCAGTTGAGTTCATCCAAGACATTATGCACCGCTTTAGCATGCCCAATCGAATCATCACAGACTTGGGTTCTCCCTTCACAGCTACAGAATTCAAAAGTTGGGCATAGGATTGTGGCTTCAGCATAGATTACGCATCAGTCGCACATCCAAAAGCCAACGGACAGGTAGAAAGGGCTAATGGACTCATACTAGCCGGATTAAAACCAAGACTGTATGAAGAACTAGTAGACTATAGGTCAAAATGGATTGAAGAATTACCCAAGGTTGTATGGGGGCTACGAACTCAAATAAGTAGAGCCACCGGATACTCACCTTTCTTCCTGGTATACGGATCAGAAGTCGTACTTCCCGCAGACTTGATCTGGACGTCACCAAGGATAGAGCAATACGACGAAGGAGAAGCAGAACACACCCAAAGATTAGAACTCAACAACACAGAAGAAGTCAGAGTAAACGCTACCCTGCAATGAGCGAGATACCTCCAAGGACTAAGGCGCCACTACAACAAGAATACCCAGTCTCGATCGTTACAAGTCAGAGACCTAGTACTAAGAAGAATACAAAAAACCGACGGACGCCACAAACTACTCAGTCCATGGGAAGGTCCTTTTATCGTCACAAAAGTTATTGGACCAGGCACATACAAGCTCATAACTGAAGATGGAAAAGAAGTCAACAATACATGGCACATCAGTCAGCTACGAAGATTCTACGCATAAAAACAACTCAAGGGAAAATATGTATACAAGACACAAGAGATCAACATTCATGATCAACAAAGATACCGCTATGTATCATTGTAACACATCAATATTCATGATCAATAAAGATGATTATCTCTCGACAAACATATGTCTCATAGCTCCCTCCGAGTTGTTTCTTAAATGCAAAATGGCTGAAAAGACGTCTGAGCATCCCGGCCGAGAGCAAAATAGTTGAAAAGACACTTGAGCCCGCCGATGAGGGTAGCTAACAAGCTAACACCCGAAATAAAAAGCAAAATGGCTGAAAATACGCCTGAGCATCCCGACCGAGAGAAAAATAGCTGAAAAGACGCTTGAGCCCGCCGATGAGGGTAACTAATAAGCTAACACCCGAAATAAAATGCAAAATGGCTGAAAATACGCCTGAGCATCCCGGCCGAGAGCAAAATAGCTGAAAAGACGCTTGAGCCCGCCGATGAGGATAGCTAACAAGCTAACACCCAAAATAAAATGCAAAATGGCTAAAAATACGCCTGAGCATCCCGGCCGAGAGTAAAATAGCTGAAAAGACGCTTGAGCCCACCGATGAGGGTAGCTAACAAGCTAGAACCCGAAATAAAAGCAAAACGACTGAAACTAAGCCTAGGCATAGACCAGAGCAATTTCAAAAGCAAGACCCTTCAGCTACTTGTACCAAATAGCAAGAGGCTCGGGGGCTACACTGGAGATACCCAAGAACGCAAAGATCTACATATAACGAGTTGTTTATAGGGCACAAAAGAAGGCCAGACAAGCACTCGACAGATCAAGAAAGGTCATCAACACAAAGATCTATATATAACGAGTTGTTTACATGGGCAAAAAAGTACTCGACAGATCAAGAAAATTTGTCAAGATAGCGTGCAGAATTGTTTACAAGGCAAAGACGAGAGAAAGACAAAGTACTCGGCAAAGTCTAGTAACTCTGACCAATCGGACAAATCATCCGAGGAATAAGCAAGGCATTCAGGCAAAGAAGACATCAACAAAAAAAACCTTCATTCAAAAAGAAGTATAATATCATATTACAAGGCACGGGCATAAAAGTCAAATACATCAAGCCTCATCATCAGGAGAAGGAAGAACAATATTAAGATTATCTACTATCCTACTAGCTAAGTCTTCAACTTCAGGCTCCATTCTCTCAACGGCGTCAATGTATTCTTGACTGTCAGCTTCCTCTGCTATCTTGGACAAAGGAGCCGCTAGAGCAAGAACCCGGACTTGGGCCAGGACATTCTTGGTACACAGTTGAGCACACCTCTTCACAAACTCTTGGAAACGAGTCGGAATTCGAGGAATCAACTGAGCCCAAGATTGCCCATCATCCGCTGGAGTTCGGAGAACATCGGCTACTGAACAAAAGGATTTCCACAAAGCTTTCTAGTTTTCAGTAGCCGTCGCCAATTTGCCAGACAAGTCTTCAATAGTTTTTTGAGCCTGCACAAGATCTTTATCAGCTCCACGCCTAATCAACTTAGCAAGCGCAAGTTCCTCCTCAGCATGAGTAATTACCTCCTCAGCCTTGTTGTGACTTGTACGAACAAGAGTCTTCATTTCTTCAACGTCCTCCGAGAGCTTCTGCTTTTCAACCCGAAGAGCTAGACAAGACAACAAACAACAAGTCAGCAGAAAGGAGAATTTGAATACAGAAGGAAACAAAAAGAACCCGCAATACCGTTGCACTCTTTCTTCATGGCCTCCAAGTTCTTCACGGCCTCCGAATTCTTTTGAACCAGTGGAAAGCAGCGTCCCTCTGCTTCTCGGTCTCAACAACCCGGGCACGAAGACATTTTTCCTCCTCTTCATGCGTTTGACGCTCAGCCTCCATCTCGGCCCGGAGGAGGTTAAGATCAGCTTTCAGGGCACTCACTTCTGAAGACAACTTTTTCTTGTTTTCAGACAAGAAAAAGAAGTCAGTATGATCATGAGAGAAGGACTGAGCAAAAAGAGACAAAGAAAAACAAAGAATGAGGACAGAAGAAAAGCGGACATCCAAAGAAGGAACGGTGAAAAAACTTACCTGGAGCTTTTCTCCAAAAGAAGTCGCAAGGGACGAT